>NC_088807.1:15899852-15926989 GCF_011386835.1 Chrysemys picta bellii | reverse complement strand
AAGTCACTCATCATTACCCTTCTCATCGTCTCCTCTCTGTCACAATCCCATTAGAGAAGGTGCTCATGCAATGTTCCTCCCCGGTTCAGGGCCTTACTGTCTTCACTGATGCTAGTGGTAGAGCGGCTCGTGCCGGTCTTTTATGGCGCGATGCTGGTACCTGGCGTCATGAGATGGTTGTGGCTAACGGGTCTCTCCAGGTATTGGAATTTCGTGCCATCATCCGTGCCTTTGTCAAATGGCCTAATGTGCCTCTTAATATTATAAGTGATTCCCTTTATGCGGTAGGGGTGACTCGCCGTCTGGAGCGGTCAGTTCTTAAACATGTGTCTAACCCTGAGCTTTGGCAAGCCCTCCTTCAGCTTTGGCATCTTCTCGATGCTCGTTCCTGTCCTTATTTTATAATGCATATCCGTAGCCATTCCGGTATCACCGACGGCCTTGCTGAAGGTAATACGCTTGTTGATCAGTTGGTTGGCTCGGTCCACGTCCCCAACTCTTTTGCCCAGGCTCGTATCTCCCATGACTTCTTCCACCAATCTGCCCGTACCCTATCCCGTCAATTTCGGCTCCCGTTAGCCACCACCCGTGCTGTTGTGGCATCCTGCCCCAGTTGTCAACGGCATGTCCTCCCACCATCCCTCTCATTAGGGGTGAACCCTCGCGGTCTGTCTTCCCTCCAAATTTGGCAAACCGATATCACCTTTTTTTCTGAATTTGGCTCCCTTAAACACCTCCATGTTACAGTCAATACCTTTTCTGGGTTTTTATGGGCCACAGCGTTGCCCAGTACTGGCTCCCGGGACGTTGTCAAGCATTGGCAGGCATGCTTTGCAGTTATGGGCGTCCCAGCCTCTATTAAAACCGACAATGGTGCTGGGTACGTCTCTCGCCGTACGGCACAGTTTTTGTCCCTCTGGGGTATTTCCCACCTCACTGGCGTCCCTGGTAACTCCACCGGCCAGGCGATCGTTGAGCGCTCTCACGCTACCCTGAAAACGCTCTTGCTTAAACAAAAAGGGGGAGCTGCCCTCAACCCGCTCATGCGCACACCACATGCCCGTCTCTTTAAGGCACTCTATGTCCTCAACTGGTTACAGGTAGGATTCAGCTTGCAACCACATTGGTTGTGTGCTTTATCTGCTCCGCATGGGACCCCACAGTCAGGCTAGGAAATGTAGCCAGCGACTGTGTGAGGATGGGAGGAATTACAGATCTGGTGGATGGAGGTTTCCTGTTAGAGACCAAAATGGGAGAACCTGTGATGTGCTCTGTCCAAGGAAGGTTATGAGAAAGAGGGAACAGGGATCCTGGTGCCTCTCCCCAAGGAAACCTCAGACAAAGCATCTCCTCTTGGACAGGAGCAGCAACCTTCACACTAGCAGTTACAGCCATCTTTAGGTTCATAAATTCATAGTTTCAAAGGCTCTAAGGCCAACCCTGATCATCTAGTCTGACCCCCTGCATAACACAGGGTTATGAGTTCAATCCTTGAGGGGGCCATTTAGGGATCTGGGGCAAAAATCTGTCAGGAACGGTACTTGGTCCTGCTGTGAAGGCAGGGGACTGGACTCGATGACCTTTCAAGGTCCCTTCCAGCTCTGTGAGATAGGTATATTTCCATATTAATTAATGCAGCTGTCTCCCCAGTACAGACGTGGCTGGGGGCAGCAGCAGCCCAGGCACCACCGTCCCTGCCGCAGCCCCCGGACTCCAAATGCCCTGCACCGGACACAGCTGCTCCCCACCCTCCCCTGGTGTAATGGTCAGCATGCAGGAGTCTGACTCCTACCATCTCACTTCAACTCTCCATGGGACCACCGGGTACCCTGTTGGCTTGTGGCCAAGCCCTGGGAGCTCTGCTTCCTTCTATTGAGTTGTGCAAGAGCAAGTCTTTCCCCTCCTGCCGGGTGACTAGCGCCCACTGGTGCCAGGTCCTCGCTCTGGCTGGTTTGACGGAATGGCCGCAATGGGCCGGGCCCTAGAACTTGACACCCTGGCTAGAGATGCTGCAGTCCTGAGGGTTGCGATTCTCGCAGCTTCATCAGATGCCCACAAGCTTGGCCCTTGCACTTGCTGCCGCGCTTTGACTCTTGCCCACATGGCGCGTAACGAAAGGAGGCCCAGGCCCAGGGTTGATAGGCAGGAGGGAGGAAGAGCCCCAGGCCGGAGCCCAGCACACTTTCCTCCTCTGGGCTCCTAGAGCAGAGGCGGCTGGTGCTGACAGCTCCAAGGGAAGGCTTAAAACCCACAGAGCAACCGAGGGTGGGGCAAGAGGAGGGGAGGACTGTGCCTGCGCGTGAGCTGCAGACAGCCACAAAGACACCAGCCAGCCTGCTCCCTGGCACACCAGACACCCACTGAAAGGCCATCCACAGACCAGCATGGGGGGCAGCTGCTGATGCTCTGTGGCCAACATGAGAAGACGGTAGGAGAGCAGGGCCAGCCCCGCTGCTGGGGCCTCTTACCATTCCCGCTCCAAGGTTGCTCATTTCCCAGTGGGGCAGGAGATTTTCCCGAGCTCGTGAGAAGCAGCGAAACAGCCGGGCTCCAAAGGTGCTATTTAGCAGCCCCCTGAAGCAGAGGGACAGGCGCACATTGGGAAGAGGGAAACTGCTCTGCACACTAGCCTGGGCATCCGCCCATTTTCTTTGGCAAGTCAGGAATGGCAAAGGCTAGCCTGGAAGCAACTAAGGCTCATGCTCTAGCCTTTGTGATGCCCTAGGCCCCAATCAGGGGCGGCTCTAGGCACCAGCAAAGCAAGCACGTGCTTGGGGCAGCCTATTTGCAGGGGCGGCAGGGATCCAGCCTGGGAGCTGAGAACTAAGAGGGGGCCCTGGGAGCTGTAGTTCCTTGGTTAACTCCCTGCCTATTTATCTAGGTTTCTCAGTTGGTGCCCATCACCACAGTATCTGAGGGCCAAGTATCTGAGTGTCATTTGTCCTGTGGGGAGGCAATCTCTGTTCCCCCGTAAGAAGAGACTGACTTTTTTGTTCTAATTCAATATAAAGGTGCACGAGTGATAGTGAGCAGGGGCTTGTTTACACTAGAAAGTTGTAGTGCTTGAGCTCTACTAGTATAGTTGAAGCAGTACAACCCCCCTAGTATGGGGACAGTCCTATCAGTATAACGGTGCTTTAGACCAGTACAGTGAGGGGAATAAGCTATATTGGTGTAAGACACTTGTCTGAGGATAGAACTGTGTGCACAGTAGAAGTTGTGCTGGGACAACTATTAAGGGAGATGTAAATAAATGCATCCCGACCCAAAATAGTTCTAGAACTACCAAGAACTGTGTGCAGACCAGGCCTTTAAACGTTAGGAAACACCAGAATGAAGGTTGCTTGTACGACCTTAGCACGGTGTTGTTGTGCGTGTGTCTTATGATACAGACTCACAGGTGTGGCCTTGGGGTCAGTTCCCTTCCCCTCTCTGCATCAGTTTCCTCCAAACTACCAGGGGAAGTGGTGGTTTCTCCATCTCTTGATGTCTTCCAATGAAGACTAGATGCCTTTCTGGAGTGTGCTTTGGTCCAAAACTAGCCACTGTGCTATACAAGAGGTCTGTGATATCTAGCCACTGTGCTATACAAGATGCTATACAAGAGGCGGGGGGCAGGAGGGGTCAGATTATATGATCTAATGGTCTCTTCTGGCCTTAAAGTCTAGAAATCTCTGAAAACCGGAGTGTGGCACATTGAGCAGCCTCTGATGTTTTTATTAGTAGCCTGATTGATCCCCAGAGCTAACAGTGAGTGAGTGTGTGTGTGTGTGTGGCGGGGGAGGGCGATACAGGGGGAGCCGCTCAAACATGGAAAGGGGCTGGCCAGGAGCAGGACATTAGCCCCACAGGGCAGGGGTGGGTGTGGCAGTGACATCACAAGGACCTTTTGCAGCACCTCGACTGATTGGTGAAAAGAGGTTGGGAGGCGGTGACCTCACAGAGAGTCCAGGGCAACGGGCAGGCAGGACAGGCTGCAGGGCAGGGGCAATCTCAGAGACCCCCCTTGGTTTGCTGCAGCCAGTCTCCTTCCCGAGGTCTCCCCTTGAGGCCTGAGGGAGAATTCAGGTTCAGGTACGTGAGCGCGAGGAGGAGCCTCTTCGGAGTTTCCCCCTTTCCCACTACTGATTTAGCTGGAAAACAGCCGTCCCTGTTGAGAAGGTCAGAGCCTCAGAGCGGTTTGGAACCTGTTCAGCCTGAGCCATCTGGTGCTGGCCAAATTCTAGGCATGGAAAACACTAGGTTAAGGTGGGAGAATTTTTCCCCCACTGAGGACTTTGTCCCTTAGAGTCACTGGGGACATTGGGGTTTGTGTCTCTTTTGTTTTCCCTTTTCCCTTCTTCCCTCCCTCCACAGGCGAGGAGGGGGCTGCTCTCTAGCCCTCATTGTGGGAGACCATCACAAAGCGATGGGACAGGAAGAGTGCTCTGACAGTGATCCCCACTGGTGAGCTGGGCCATCTTTTGGGCCATGTGGTGAGACCCCTCAGCCTCCCGCCCCACAGAGTCTCAATGCTGATTGGCTGAGCTGGGGGCTAAAGCTGGACCCTTTCTACTCCATCAGTTTACCTGACAGCTTAGAGAGTTTAACAGGCTGTAGGTCTCGTCCTGCAGGAACAGAACGGGCCTGTCCCAAGAGCCCCTCCTTGCCACTGAGTCCTGATGGCCTTTGATCAGGGCCAGGTGCCTGACAGACAATCATCTGCCCTACATGGGCTCTTTGCTTTTAAACCAGCTTCCCATACGTAGCATGGGCCCAGACTCCACTAAAAGCGACCAGCAACCCCATGACACCTCTGCACTGACATTCGTTCATCTACATGGAGCTATTTATCTAGGTTTCTCAGTGGTGCCCATCACCACAGTATCTGAGGGCCAAGTATCTGAGTGTCATTTGTCCTGTGGGGAGGCAATCTCTGTTCCCCTGTAAGAAGAGACTGACTTTTTTGTTCTAATTCAATATAAAGGTGCACGAGTGATAGTGAGCAGGGGCTTGTTTACACTAGAAAGTTGTAGTGCTTGAGCTCTACTAGTATAGTTCAAGCAGTACAACCCCCCTAGTATGGGGACAGTCCTATCAGTATAACGGTGCTTTAGACCAGTACAGTGAGGGGAATAAGCTATATTGGTGTAAGACACTTGTATGAGGATAGAACTGTGTGCACAGTAGAAGTTGTGCTGGGACAACTATTAAGGGAGATGTAAATAAATGCATCCCTACCCAAAATAGTTCTAGACCTACCAAGAACTGTGTGCAGACCAGGCCTTTAAACATTAGGAAACACCAGAATGAAGGTTGCTTGTACCACCTTAGCATGGTGTTGTTGTTCGTATGTCTTATGCAGGGGCGGGTCTAGGCACCAGCAAAGCAAGCACATGCTTGGGGCAGCCCATTTGCAGGGGTGGCAGGGATCCAGCATGGGAGCTGAGAACCAACAGGGGTCCCTGGGAGCTGTAGTTCCTTGGTTAGCTCCCTGCCTATAGAGCCAGCCCTGGAGCAGGGAAAGAACTACATTTCCCAGCATTCCCTTGGCCACTACCAACAGGAAAGAGGGGGAGGGAGGGAGGTACCTGAGACCTCATGCTGCAGTGAATGGAGAGTTGCACTGTGAATAGGGATTCCATATTTTAACATTCCAAAAATAGGACACTCCATGGAGAGGGAGGGTAGCCCCACCCTGCTCCCATCCACTCCGACTGCCCCCACAGAAACCCCAACCTATCCAACCCCCCTGCTCCAACTGCCCCACAGGACCCCACCCCCTATCTAAGCCCCACTGGTCCTTGTCCCCAACTGCCCCCTCCTGAGACTCCCCCCAACTTCTCCCCTAGGACCCCACCCCCTACCTGTCCCCTGACAAACTCTTGGGACTCCCGTGCCTATCCAACTGCTGACTGCCCCCCCGACCCCCTGACCCATCTAACCCCCCCCTTCTCCCTGCCCCTGACTGCCCCCCTCCCGAACCGCCGCCCCATCCAACTCCCCCTGCTCCCTGTCCCTTGACTGCTCCCCTGGAACCCGCTACCCGTTCTCCAACCCCCCCCAGCCCCCTTACCATGCCACTCAGACCAGCATATATGCTGCCATGCTCCCCCGCGGAGCCACAGTCCCCTTCCCCCGCCCGAGCACCTGCCTTCCAGATTTGAACACCTCAAAATTCAAGCGTGCTCAAGCTCAGTTTGGGCAGCTGTTACTTCATTTCTCCCAAATCAAATATACTGATCCACTGTAACTTGCTGTAGAAAAAGTAGGATAAAATTGAGCAAGAAATGCTTCCCAGTGGTTATTAGGACTGGAATTGCTATTTTCAACAGCCATTGCTGTTTGTTTGTTTGTTTGTTTGTTTGTTTGTTTGTTTGTTTGTTTGTTTGTTTGTTTAAAAGGAAGACAGTGATATTGCATTGGCAAATTCCCCATAGAAAGAAAGAGTGGAACAAAAGGATAATAAAGGCACCTCAACTTTTCCTCATTTATGTAGGGTAGTCTTATAATATGCATCCAGATATCCTCCAATCACACAAGCTGAAAATTGTTCCACTTTACTGCAGTTCTTTAATCATATGGGAACCAATCCTGTCTGTGTTCTGTGCACATCCAAAATTCCTGCGGAATGACCCGCCCTGGGAGCGAGTTACCAGTCACCCAGGGCTGTGGCGGAAGGAGGGTGCAGGTGGGGGGGGGGAGCCCAGGGCTGGGGCGGCAGAAGGTGTGTGTGTGGGACAATGGCGGGGGGATACGGGGGAGCGCAGAGCTGGGGCAGCAGGGAGGTGTGTGGGGGGAGAGCCCAGCACTGGGGCGGCAGAGAGGTGCGGATTGTGGGGGGGAGAACCCAGGGCTGGGGCAGCAGGGGGGTGCGGGTGGTGGGGGAGAGTCCAGGGTTGGGGCGGCAGGGGGGTGCAGCGAGGAGCCAAGGGCTGGGACAGGGGGCAGCCAAAACTTTTTTTTGCTTGGGGCAGCAAAAAACCTAGAGCCGGCCCTGGCCCCAATTCCGTCCTGGGGCTCTAGCTGAAACCAGATCATGGGCCTGAGCGGCCAAGAAGAGGTTCCAGGCCTGAAGAAAGCAGGAATTTCGGCACAAAGGGAAAACTAAGCAAGTACAACCATGAAGGGACTTGAACCCTCCATTGCCTGATCTAAAGTCAGCTGCCTTCACCCTTAGGCCACAGGGGAAAAGCCTCGCCAAAGCCTTCTTTAGAAAAGGGGGATGGACACTGTTTCTCGGGTCATCTACTGCGGGGTAGAGACTCTCTGGGCACAAGAAGTCGAGTTCCCAGCGAGTTGTGGCGCCACGTGCAGGACTTTGGCAGGGAGGCTTCAGCATGGGGGATTGGGATGCAGCTGGCTGTCTAGGTGCGATTTAGTGGCCCCACGGCACAGAGGGAGGTCGAGGAAAAGGAATCTTGCTGGTAGGCAGTGGCCGTGGAGAAAAAGAGGAAGGGTACCGAGCAGGAGCCATTTCTCTCACACATATATCTTGATCCTAGACATCAACCCCCACTGTCAGCAGAGGACAAAGTCAAGGCAAAATTTCATGACACCAAAAAGTGGATGAAGATGGAAATGCTTGAGTCAGAAATAATGATGTCAGAGAATCAATGTCAGACGCGTCTGAAACTGAAAGATGAATTGGAATGTCTTCTGAACGCTTGTGAAATCTCTAAAAAGGAAGCGATATCTGGATGATGGAAAGCTCAAAAAAGGATTGGGCCAATTCCTGATTCATTCACAGCTGGGCCACGTCTCCATAAGAAAGAAAACATATTGAACTACTGGGAACAGCTGAAAAATGTCACGCCCACGCTAAATCAACTAGCAAAATTCATACCGGCAGTTCCATAACACACGTCAGCGTCAAAAGACAATTTCCGGGCCTCCAATGTGTCCTTTTACTGCAGAGGTCCTGTATGACAAAGCAAATGTTTAAATATGTTTTTTTAGGTTTCTCAAACAGACTGTTTAGGAAAAAATAATCATGTATATTTGACCACACAAAAACACTAGGGAAACTCATGTAAAGTTAAAGTTACCCAATAAATAAATAATCAAAAATCCAAACAGTTTCCAATATTGATCCTGCCTGCCCACCGGCGTGGGGCTGCCCCACACCCCCCAGCCCACTGCGGCCGGGACTCCTCTGGCCCAGGGGGGCTGGCCGGTCAGCGGGGTTAACTGGCAAGGTCTGGTTAACCGGTAAGCAAACCAGTAAACCCAGTACTTCCTGGTTCACCTTTGATGTCCCTGGTTTGATCATGTCTAGGGAAAAAGATTCCCAGTGGCTGCTGGGCGGGGCAGCCCCTCCCAATCTCCTACCCCATGGGCTAGGGGAGCTGCCATTGTATCTCTGCTCCCCCTCCCTCCTCCTGCCCTCTGGCTCTGCCCTCCCCAGCCAGTCTCTGCTTGCTCCATAGTCTCCCTCCAGCCCCCCCACAGCCCCTCCCCCACACCCCCCTTTTCGTCCCTTTATCGGACACTCAGAGTTTCCCTCTAGTCCAGCTCTGCTCCCCTGAGCCCCAGAATTCTCCCCCTGCCCCGATACCTGTGTGGTCCCCCAGCCTCCCTCCCGCGCCCCAGATTCCCCGGCCCCCTCCCGCCCCCTGCATCCCTGTTCCCCAATTCCTGCCCTCTCCCACATCCCCAGTCACCCCCCTCCTACATCCCTGTTCTCCAATTCCTACCCCCTCCCACATCCCCAGTCACCCCCTCCCGCACCCTCCCATCTCCCTGCTCACCCCCTCCCACATCCCTGTTCCCCAATTCCCTCCCCCTCCCACATCCCTGCTCACCCCCCTCCCACATCCCTGTTCCCCAATTCCTGCCCCCTCCCACATCGCTGCTCACCCCCCTCCCACATCCCTGTTCCCCAATTCCTACCCCCTCCCAGATCCCTGGTAACCCCCCTCCCACCCCCTCCCACATTCCTGTTCCCCAATTCCTACCCTCTCCCACATCCCCGGTCACCCCCCTCCCGCCCTCTACCACATTCCCCTTCCCCCTCCTGCCCCCTCCCAAATCCCCGGTCACCCCTCTCCTGCATCCCTGTTCCCCAATACCTACCCCCTCCCACATCCCTGGTCACCCCCCTCCCGCCCTCTACCGCATTCCCCTTCCCCCTCCTGCCCCCTCCCACATCCCTGCTCACCCCCCTCCTGCATCCCTGTTCCCCAATTCCTGCCCCCTCCCACAACCCTGCCCCCTCCCCCCGGCTCCCCACATATGGCTGCCCCTCCCCCACCCCCTGCAAACCCTTGGGGCTGCAGCCGCTTCCCTCTGCCCGAGGCCGGGACTCGCCCCGCTGGGAGCAGCCTGGGCCCCCCGCCCCGCACAGGCTGCACCGGGAGCAGCTCCCTGCGGGGGGCAGGTCTCCCCTTCTCCCCACGTGGGGCACTGCCGGGGGGGCTCAGGGTCCCAGTCAGAGGGGCCGGGCTGGGGTCTCTGCCCGGGGAGAGTCTCGGGGGGGGGGGGGGCAGCGGGAATGTCCCTCCCCTGCCCGCAGCCAGGACTCGGGGGGCCCCAGCAGCAGCAGCCGAGGCCCGGGGGGCTGGCAAGGCAGCACCCGCAATTCACTCCTGCTGCTTGGCTGGGCCCCGGATCGCTCCCCCCGGCGCCTCCTGGGCCCTGGCGAGCTGGAGTCCCTGGGCCTGGCCGGGGGGTCTGGCTCTTATTCGTGTCTTGTGGCGTCACCCCCAGCCCCCAGCAGGGACGTGGGGCCAAGGGGTCCATGCCCAGGGGCCCAGGGATTTCAAAGGCGCCGGGCTGAGGGGATCGAGCTGTGTTTTTAAATAAAAATGAAGATACAAAATGTCACTAGATCAGTCGATGCTACAACTTACGCCTAGTGGGTGACAGACCCCCAGTCCCCCGCTGGTGCACACAGCCAGAGATGCCCCAAGGCTGACCAACAACCGTGGTCTGGTGCCACCCCACTACCCCGCCCACAGCCCCATGGGGCTTCCCCCCACAAGCCCCCAGACCCCAGTGTGGCCCACCACTCCACAATCCCCCACCGACTGTCCTCCTCGCCCCAAGCCAGGGTGCAGCCACCCCATCCAGCTGTGCCACTCGACAGCCCCACCCCCCACAGCCCCCCACAGCCCCCCACAGCCGTGCTGTGTCCCCCTGGGGGCAGCCATGCTGCTGCCCCTCACTACCTCCCAGCCCAACAGCCACAGCCATGCCATTGACACAAGCCCCCGATCCAAGTCCCCTATAGCCTCTCCCTCCCCCAGGCCCCTCCCAGACCCAGGCCCCATCCGTACAACCCAATCGCCCCCTGCCAACAACCCCCCTTTTCCTCTCCCACAGCACCGATCCATCCCCTACCCTCCCACACCACACAGACCCCTCCACCTCCCAGCTGTGCCAGCCACCCACCCAGAGCCAGACCATCCACCCCGTCAGACACCCTCCCCCGCTGGTGCACCAAGGTCTCCCCAAAACCGACAACAGCTATGAATTAAAACCCCACAGTGTTTGTTGGGGCTACTGGAGCCGTGGGACTACCTGGAGATGCTGAAATCTCACTCTTGTCTCTCTCCTCCTGCCCCCATCTCCAAGCCAGGCACTGGGCAGTTCAGTGGTGAAGTGATGAACAGATGATCATCAGTTTGTTTTATGATGGGGGGAGGGGGGAGGTTTAAACTATTTCCCTGGATCAAGTCTCCCTTGGCAGCTCAGTCACCATTTCAGCTAGAGCAGAGCTGGGCACTGGGCCACCCAGGGCCTTTAAAACCACGCCCTGGGGAGGGGGTGCTGAGATGGACCATCCAGTGAGGAACACAAGTCCTTCTACCCTCCACCACACCCTAGTTTGGAACTGCTGCTGACGGCTCCCCCCACCCGTCGTAACTTTTATCCCCTCTGCCTCCCTCTATCTGGGGGTTTTCCCTTCTGCACCTACCTGGCAGGGCAGCCCCACCCCAGTCTGAACCCCTGATCCTGTCCCAGTTTTGTCCCTCTGCCCATCCCTCCCCTCCGATTTCCCCCCTTCAGGGGGATATTCCCTGCCTTTGATTGCAGGGAGCAGATTCTGATGGCGCGTGAGGGCAGCAACTTGCAGATGTTACTGAGCATGTGAGAAGTACATTAGAAGATAAGAACGGTCAGACTGGGTCAGACCAAAGGTCCATCTAGCCCAGTGTCCTGTCTGCTGACAGCGGCCAGTGCCAAGTGCCCCAGAGGGAATGAACAGACAGGAATCATCCAGTGACCCATCCCCTGTCCCCCATTCCCAGCTTCTGACAGACAGAGGCTAGGGACACCATCCCTGCCCATCCCGGCTAAAAGCCATTGATGAACCTGGCCTCCATAAACCCATCTAGTTCCCCTTTGATCACAGGACCCTGCTCAGGAACAGTGAAGTTGCAAGTTCTAATAGGAAACAGCTTCTGATACAAGGGCAGCTCCTCTTCCTCCTCCCCTCCCATGGAGATGAGCAGCCCCCCCAACTGCCACTCTGCCCCAGCCTCCTTCAACCCATTGCCCCCTTTAGCCTCCCCCCAAATGTCCCCATCCCCCATCTCCCCCTTCAGCCTCCTCCAACTGCCCCCCATCGCCCCGTTCAGCCTCCCCAAACTGTTCCCTTCCCCGCACCGCATCTGGTCACCTTCAGCCCCCCTTTGCCCTCTTCAGCCTCCGGCAACTTCCCCCTACTGCCATGGCTCCACCGCTCTCAAGTTCCCTTCCCCACAACCATCTGCTTCCTCACCATGGGGAACAGGAGCAGAAAATGCTTTTTAAAAAACCTTCTGCAAAGTGAAAAGTAAAACAAGCCAAGCAACCCGCTCCCTTGCTTTGTGCTGGGCGCCCAGCTGTGGGCTTGTGTATGTGTGTTTGGGGGCGGTGTTGTTCTGAGCACACTCTGTTCAGGGAAGGGGTGGAGTTGGCCAAAGGGGCAGGTTGAATCTTTAGCAGAGAATTCCTTTCTTCATTCTGTTAGCTAAGCGTTGCTGTTAAATGCCAGCCGACGAATGCAGCATTTGAAGCAATCTGACTCTAAATCCCCTGCCCTCTCGGTTGCTGCCGTTCTCACACCCTCTGCTCTTGTGATGTCACCACATGACATGGTGTCTTATTCCCATAGCATCTTGTAGGTTAGACAGGACTTAAGTTTATGAGGTAAAAACTGAAGCATAACTCCTTCCCTTCCCCCTTTTGACTTAGGAAAAATACATCCTGTCCACTCCCCCAGCCCAGCCCCACCAGAGGTGCTGCGGCTAGGAGACAGGTGCCCTCTCATCTGGCCCTGGGCTGCTGTGGGGAGAAAGGGCTGGGGGGAGTCCTCTCTCCCTCAGGCAACCTGCTCCCCAAACCCCTCATTCCCAGCTCCACCCCAGAGCCCACAACCCCAGCCGGAGCCCTCACACCCCAGCACCACAACCCTCTGCCCTAGCCCTAAGCCCCTCATTCCCAACCCCACCCCAGAGCCCGCACCCCCAGCCAGAGCCCTCACCCCCCTACACTCCAACCCTTGCCCCCCCCCAAGTCCCCTCCCACACTCCGAACCCTTCAGCCTCACCCCTGCCACACATCATCCAGGTGCAGAAGGAATTTTGTAATGTGCACCAATATACAGGTGATGTGTCACACCTCACCTCCATATTGGTGCACACAACAGAATTCATTCCGCACATGGCGACCCAAAAAATTAGAGGAAACACTGCTCCTGACTTTCAACCTATCTGTCACATCTTGAATTTCATACAGTGACTGATCAGAATAAAGTGCTCTCAAGTGAGCTACAGACCAACAGTGGTTCATAGTAATTATTCAGCAAGTATTTTAGAAGACTTAGAACATTAGAGTAAATCATGAACTGCTAAGAGATAATTAATGGAGAGAAGCAGCAAGATTAATCCCATACATTGGATTGGTTGTGACTTATTTGCCTGATTTGAAAAGAGACCAAAAGGTCCTGAGTCTCCTCGCTGTTGATAGCCCCCTGCTCGGCCAATCAGCACTGAGACTCTGAGGGGCGGGCGGGTGAGAGGTCTCACCAGATGTCCCAAAGGACGGCTCAGGTCACCATCAGAGGGGATCACTCTCAGATCCAGCCCCACCTCTTTGTGAGGACCTCCCGCAATGAGAGCACCCCCCACCCCATCCACACTCCACACACACCCCTCCTTGGTAGAGGGAGGGAAGCCGGGGAAAGGGGAAAAAGAAGCAAGAGAAGAGGAGAAAGGAGGGAGGAGAGAGGAAAAGGGAAACCAAAAAGGATAAACTCCAATGTCCCCAGGGATTCCAAGCATCAATGTCCTAGGTAGGAAATCAAATTCTGCCCCCTTAAGCCAGTGTTTTCTGGGCCTAGAATGCTGCCTGCACCAGGGGGATCAGACTGAACAGGTTCCAAACCTCTCTGGGCCTCTTACCTTCTAAAAGGGAAGTTTGTTTTCTGGCACAATCAATGGTAGGAAAGGAGAAAACTCCACAGAGGTTCTTCCTCATGCTCACATCCATGAATCCTAATTCTCTCTCAGTCCTCGAGGAGAGACCTCGCGAAGGAGACGTGCGGCAGCAAAGCCTGGGGGGTCTCAGAGACTGGCCTGGCCCTGCACCTTTGTCCTGCCCAGCTGATGTCAGGGTCTCTCTGTGAGGTCACCCCCTCCCCACCACCTTTGCCCAATAGGCCGAGTTCCTGCAACAGGCCTTTGTGACGTCACTGCCACCCCCCACCCCGCCCCTCCAAGCTGATGTCCTGCCCCTGGCCAGCCTCGTTGGGTGTTTGTTTCCCCTGGATCTAGGGTTGCCAACTTTCTGACCCAACAAAACTGACCACCCTTGCCTCGCCTCATCAAGGACGGAATGCAAGGCTGAGTTCACTCACCAACCCCCTGAAACATGTCAGTGCCCCAGAGAAAACCAGACCCCTGCTATTGGAACGATATGATGGAGATCTGAATGGGAAAGGGACTGTCTGAATTGTCAAAATGGGGAACGAACAACAATCTACAGCAATGTCATTAACACAAACACACTCCAATCCTGCTCCAGCCGGAAGGGAAATGGGCAGGAATTCCTGCTGTCCAGCAATGGACACACTTACAGCCCAGCACAGCAGTGAGTGGTCCGGGGAGGCTGGTCTGAGCAAACAATGTGAAGTGATAATTCGCTGAGAAGAGAATCATAGTGGATGATTCCCCTGGATCTAGGGTTGCCAACTTTCTGAACCAACAAAACTGACCACCCATGTCCCGCCCCTTCGCCGAGGTCCCGGCCCGCTCACTTCTTCTCCCTCCGTCGCTTGCTCTCCCCCACGCTCACTCACTGGCTCATTTTCACCAGGCTGAGGAGGGCTGGGGAGGGTCCCTTTCAACTGGCTGTTGTCAGGACAGAGCTGGGAAGGAGGCTGCCTGCCAAACACCTTGAAGAGGAGGCGTCCCTCCCTGTCAGAAAATCATCTCCCTCCTTCAGTTCAGTGACGGCCTGAATTGTTCCTTATCCCGCCAGAGCTGGAGGATTGAAAGCAGCAACGTCAAACCCCTGTGTAGCTAGTGGAAATGAACACAAACACTCCCTTGTATCTGAACAGATGGTTAGTTTTACCCTTGGTAAACAACAAGGCTAAAGGGATGGGCGGTGGCACCAGATCTAAGAAATGAAACACAACACAATCATCATCGTTATGCCCATCGTTGCCCCTTTATTCTTCTGCTGTCTCGCTCCAACCACCGTGGCCCTCTGTCGGTTCAGTGAGAGTGCCACACTCATTGCTTCTGACACACAAAGATTCACACACACACCTTGCACGCAAAACCTCACCAAGGAGTCACACGCACCTGCTGGTTCCCTGCACCCCTGCTGTACAGAATCCAGTCCCAAGGAAAGCTTGTGGGGCCCAGAGCTGGCAGGGAGTCCGGTGCTGGAGTATTTAACCTACAGTGACGGCACTCGGAGGAAAGATGCTGAACGAGTGCCAGTTAAACATTGGGAGCTCAGGTTCCAGTCCCCTCACAGCTCAGTCCATCGCTCTAGGCAAGGGGCACATCTGAATTATCAGCTGGCTCAGTCTAGCTGCGTAGTTCTTGTTTACACCCAGTCAGGTCTGAGGCCTGTTTCGCACCCTGTGTTTGAGGAGACCGTCAGAAACCACTCTCTGCAATAGCAAATGCAGGAGGCCGTGTTATTGCTCCTGCCCCAGCACAGACAGACAACGAGGGAAATGGTCTATATTTGAGGGTGGGACTCCCTGCCCTTGGCCAAAGACCAGCACCTCTCTTTGACCTGTCCCTCCTGAAGCGTTTCTTTCAGCAGGGAGCCCTAGAGCTCAGAGGCTGGAGCGCTGCGTTTGTCACTGACGCTTGGGGAGCTCCAATATCACTGGGCTCCTCTGCCAGCAAGTCAAACGAAAGGAAGGATTTCCTCATTTGACAATCCTGGGCTTGTGTGAGGGGGTGTCCACACTGCACACTGAGCCTGTCTCTGTGTGGCCTGGGCTTGGTGACTTGTGTTGCCAATCCGGTGTTTGAGCATCCAGACTGCAGTGGAAACTCAGGCCTCAGGCAGTGTCTGTCCTACCGCAGTAAGTCGTCCTAAGTGACGCTGCTCCAGCTACGTGAATAACACAGCTCGATTCGACGTCGCTTAGGTCGACTTACTGCTGTGTCTACTCTGTGCTGGGCCGACGGGAGACTTACCTTACTCCTGGCGTTCCCGGTGTAGTCCCCGAGTCGCCCGGAGAGCGCTCCACTGTCGATTTAGTGGGTCTTCACTAGACCCCCACTAAATCGACCCCCGGGGGATCGATCGCAGCAGACAGCCTCACAGCTGTGCTGCGCATCCAACCTGCACTACTCAGCCCCGAGTCAGAAATTCAGCTCCTGTGGGGTGTGGCCCCCTCCTCAGCTCCCCGAGTCCCCAGTGATTTCTGCCATCACTTGTCTCCAGCCTGTTTGTGTCCATACGCTCCCCGCGGGGAGGCTGTGAGTGGTCTAGTTACAAGCTCTGGTTGCTCAGGCCTGTCAGGGAAGGCGAGCTCCGGGGAACATTGACACTGGAGATCCCTCAGAGGAAGCACAGGCCGTGGGTATAATAGGCGGGGAGGCTAAGCCTCCCCTGGCACAACCGCAGACCAGGCCCCGGATGCCTGGGCTCCGGTGGCCCCTCCTGTGCTCCATCTCTTCCTGTATCTGCTTAGCCCCTTCTCCCAGCCCCCATCGCCCACCGCTGCCTGGCTGAGTTCCCCCTCTCCTGCACTACACCCCCGCTCTGTGGGGTCCCTTCCGCTCACCGTGGGCCTCCTCTCCTCCACTCCCTCCCCCGCTTTCCCATGGGTCAGTCCTGGGGCTGGTTTTATTCAACATCTTCATTAATGATCTGGATGATGGGATGGATTGCACCCTCAGCAAGTTCACAGATGACACTAAGCTGGGGGGAGAGGTAGATACCCTGGAGGGTAGGGATAGGGTCCAGAGTGACCTACACAAATTGGGATTGGGCCAAAAGAAATCTGATGAGGTTCAACAAGAACAAGTGCAGAGTCCTGCATTTTGGACGGAAGAATCCCATGCCCCGCTACAGGCTGGGGACTGACTGGCTAAGCAGCAGTTCTGCAGAAAGGGACCTGAGGATTATAATGCACAAGCAGCTGGATTTGAGTCAGCAGTGTGCCCTTGTTGCCAAGAAGTCTAACGGTATATTGGGCTGCATTAGTAGGAGCATTGCCAGCAGATCGAGGGAGGTGATCATTCCCCTCTATTCGGCACTGGTGAGGCCACACCTGGAGTATTGTGTCCAGTTTGGGGCCCCTCACTATTTCCTAATAGGAGGGTGGTGAAGCACTGGACTGGGTTCCCTAGGGAGGTGGTGGAATCTCCATCCTTAGAGGTTTTTAAGGTCAGGCTTCACAAAGCCCTGGCTCGGATGATTTAGTTGGGGATTGGTCCTGCCATGAGCAGGGGGTTGGACAAGATGCCTCCTGAGGTCCCTTCCAACCCTGATATTCTATGATTCTATCAGTCCTTTGTCCATCCCCTCAGTAGGCACCGACTTCCCCTCTGGCCAGTGGGTGCTCAACTCCCGCTCTGCCAAAGGCCCCACGCCCACTCCACCCCTTCCCCAAAGCTCCGCCCCACCTTTTCCCACCCCTGCTCTGCCCCGGCCACACCCCCAAATCAACCCCTTCCTCTACCCCCCGGCCCCCTCTCTTCATGCCCCTGCTCCACCCCGTCCCGCTTCTATCCCACCCCTTCCCCCAACCCGCCTCTTCCCCATCTCCTCCCCCAAGTATGCCATGTCCCCGCTCCTCCCCTACCCTCCCGGAGCATGCTGAATTCCATGAAAGAGCTGTTTTGCAGTGGGCAGGAAGTGCTGGGAGGGAGCGGGAGGAGTTGCTCAGTAGGGCCGCCGGCGAGCGAGATGCACCGCGGGCAGGGCAGAGCTTGGCTGCCAGTGGGTGCTAAACACCCACTAATTTTTCCTTGTGGGGGCTCTAGGCTCCCAGATTCTTTTCCTGCTCATTAGATCGCACATGACAGGTTGGTGTCTCCTTTTCCTAGGGCAGGGGTGGCCAACCTGTGCCTCCGGAGCCACATGCGGTTCTTCAGAGGTTACTTTGCGGCTCCGTGCATAGGCGCTGACTCCGAGGCTGGAGCTACAGCCGCTAACTTTCCAATATGCTGTGGGGTGCTCACTGCTCAACCCCCTGCTCTGCCCCAGGTCCTGCCACCACCCCACCCCTTCCCCCAAGGCCCCTGCCCCTTCCCCCGAGCCTGCCATGCCCTCGCTCCTCCCCCCTCCTCACCAGAGCCTCCTGCGCACTGCAAAACAGCTGATTGTGGCGGGTGGGAGGAGTGGGAGGCGGTGATTGGCAGGGCTGGCGGTGGACGGGAGGTGCTGGGGGCTGGAGGGGGTTAGTGGATGGGGGCCTGCTGACATATTCCTGTGGCTCTTTGGCAATGTTCATTGGTAAATTCTGGCTCCTTCTCAGGCTCAGGTTGGCCACCCCTGTCCTAGGGACTGGTGGGGGCCAGCGTTGCAACAGTCACTTCTCAACGGTCCGTTTTGATTGGAATGTGGGCATCTTTCAGTTCCCCGTCTGCGTCAGCCTTCCACGTTCTCTGGAGGCCGATTTCCATTATTTCATCTTTCAGCAGACGAGTATGGGTGAATTTCCATGGATAGAACCTAAAGGGAAGATAACAAAACTCGTGTAGAATTTAGATTGATATCTCCATAAATAGTATTTCCCTTGGAGTTGCCTCAATACAATCCTTGCCTTCAAGTTGTGAATCTAAACCTTTTGTCTCATGTAATGATTGGCTAATCTATGTGTATTGAGACAATATCTATCTCAGAATTTACATGACTGAAACATACATAAATGAGATCAAATAATGCAGAAGAAAGAAATCTTAAGCTATTGAAAGTGATACAGCTCCACTCCCATCCCCTAGCTGTCATCTTGGTAGTTCTCTCAGAAATAATCTCATAGAGATAGACTTCAAAACTCTCTACAAATTCTACTATGCCCCCATTGGGCTATATACAATAGATGTGTAAATTCCCCCCTGCAATTCCTTTCCAGGAACGGGGTTTAAATAAACTGTAGCCTACATTGGTCATGGGTCTCGGTGTGATTTCTTTCTTATTGTGTTGGTGGCCAAACTTCTGACTGCATGTTATAAATAGTATGGGAAATTCTTCATTTAAAGTTTACTGGTTATTTTCCCCACGCTACTAAAATCCAGATATTGAAATAGCTGAGAATAAGTCAACATATTTGCAGCTGCTAATCCATCCTTCCAGACCCTCAAACCTTCTCAATGACAATCTTTTGTTCCTTTTCCTGGGTTCTCTGGGAACAGAGGTTTATTGGTTTTCAGCTTGGCCCCATCTGTTCCCAGAGTCCCAACATTCTGTGCACAAAGGAGTGGGGTTAATAATGAGGCATTTTTGCAACTAGACTCAGGCAATGACCAAAGAAAATAGAAACTGACCTTTGTTGTTTCAATGTCTGCCCAATGGCAGAGGAGGCGTGAGATCCATGGGGTGAGAGTCAGGCTAGGAAATGTAGCCAGCGACTGTGCTAGGATGGGAGGAATTACAGATCTGGTGGATGGAGGTTTCCTGTTAGAGAACAAAAGGGGAGAACCTGTGATGTGCTCTGTCCAAGGAAGGTTATGAGAAAGAGGGAACAGGGATCCTGGTGCCTCTCCCCAAGGAAACCTCAGACAAAGTATCTCCTCTTGGAGAGGAGCAGCAACCTTCACACTAGCAGTTACAGCCAACTTTAGCTTCATAAATTCATAGTTTCATAGACTCATAGACTTTAATGTCAGAAGGGACCATTATGATCATCTGGTCTGACCCCCTGCATGCTGCAGGCCACAAAACCGTCCCTACCCTTCCCTTGACTCTGCTGATGAAGTCCCCAAATCCTGTGTTTTGGTGACTTCAATTGGCAGAGAACCCTCCTGCTAGCGATCCCTCCCCCATACTGCGGAGGAAGGCGAAAAACTTCCAGGGCCTCAGCCAATCTACCCTGGAGGAAAATTCCTTCCCGACCCCAAATATGGCGATCAGTAAGTCCCCGAGCATGTAGGCAAGAGTCTCCAGCCTGACCCTTGTTAGCCATTATAGTATTTACCTGCCATTGCTCGGTTTCAAAGGCTCTAAGGCCAGCCCTGATCATCTAGTCTGACCCCCTTCATAACTCAGGCCCTAGAACGTCCCCAGAAGAATTCCTGTTTCACCATGGTCCCATGTGTCTTCACCTTCAGCTGGGGTAGAGTTCAGGGGTAGAGTGTTTGACTGCAGATCGAGTGGTCCTTGGTTCACATCCTAGTGCCCCCTTTGAAGTCTTTGTTAATAAGCAGCAGGTTTCACACAAACAAAAGGAAGTATTTTTTCAAACGACGCACAGTTAACCAGTGGAACTCTTTGCTGGAGGACGTTGTGAAGGCCAAGACTATAACAGATTTCAAAAATGACCTCGATACATTTATGCAGGAGAGGTCTATTAATGGCTATTAGCCTGGATGGGTAGGGATGGTGTCCCTAACCTCTGTTTGCGAGGAGCCGGAAATGAGCAACAGGAATGGATCACTTGACGATTCCCTGTTCATTCATAGAATCATAGAATATCAGGGTTGCAAAGGACCTCAGGAGGTCATCTAGGCCAACTCCCTGCTCAAAGCAGGACCAATTCTCAACTAAATCATTCATTCCCTCCGGGGCACTGGCTACTGTCAGAAGACAGGATACTGGACTACATGGACCTTTGGTTTGACCCAGTCTGGGCGGTCTTGTGTTGCTTATGTTCTTGGTTGTATGAACCAGTGCTGGCTATTAGAGGAGCAGATGGCTTCAAAAGACCAGTCTCTTGGATCTGTGAATCCTGGGCAAACTAATTCCCTTCCTTTAGAGAATGACAGAAAAACCCATTTCCTCCTTCTTTCTACTCCAGGCTTCGTTCCTTTTTCCAAAGACTCGCCTCTAGGTTGCAGAGAGAGATCTACGTGCACAAAGTGTTCGTCCAACCTGCAGCAATTGCGGCATGCTCTGTCCTCAGCCAGCAAGAACAGGCCTTGCCAGAGAAGCCCCAGGGAAGCAAATGCTCATGGACCATCCTATCAGGCATGAAAAGACTCTGTGTCTGTAGCCAATCTGACACCTCGATGGCAGATAGCGATGAGGAGAGAACAGTTTCCTCACCAAGAAGGTGGACGCACTTGTCCCTGAAGAAGAAAGCAACTGAAACCCAGGTGGAGTCAGAGGAGGTGAAGCTGCAGGAGAATACAGAAAAAGTCAAACTGGGAATTTGGCTTTGCACTTTTCTCTCTGTCTCTCCCAAGCTCTGATCCTGTTGCCCATCCCCACAGATCTGAGTGCCTCCCCCGTGAATTAGATAGGCCTAGGGAGGTCTCTGGCAGAATTCATTTCTACATCCCCTGGGTAGGAGGCTCTCGGCATCATTTACTCCCCCTGATTAATGAAGCTCCACCGCCCTCCTGGGAGGTAGGAATTCTACCCATTGGACACCTGGGGAAACTGAAGCCCAGAGAGCTCAGTGACTTGCCCCAGCCTGCACGGTGGGGCAGGGTTACCATCAAACCCAGGAGAACACCCTGGCCAGGGCTCCTAGAACCAACGCTGCCTATTGGGGAGTCTGACTGTGTTGCCCTTCAGTTGTTGCTGCTGGGAATTCTCAGCCAGGCTGTGACGAGGCGATTCTGGCGGGACCCAACGGAGAGTGCCAGTTCAGGACAAATCGCTTCAAGCAGGGCACTTACAGCCCAGGGCTGGGGTCTTCCCACCTCTAAGGCAAACCAAACCAGCCAGACAGGGAGGACTTTGGTTTTTCTCCACTGGCTAACCACAAGTCACACAAGCAATTCCCTTAGACACTCCAGTTTCCCAGTATCACCACCAGTGCCACTCGTTATGGGGATGAACGGTTATGAAAACCAATACCCCAATAAAAGAAAAAAGTTCTCCCAATCCCAAAGGGCCAAGCCCCAGACCCAGCTCAACGTCCAAATCAGAGCTTACCCACAAATCACGCTGTTGCCAATCCTTTAGAATCTAAAATCTAAAGGTTTATTCATAAAAGGAAAAAAGATATAGATGAGAGCTAGAATTGGTTAAATGGAATCAATTACACACACAGTAATGGCAAAGTTCTTGGTTCAGGCTTGTAGCAATGATGGAATAAACTGCAGGTTCAAATCAAGTCTCTGGAACATCCCCAGCTGGGATGGGTCATCAGTCCTTTGTGTAGAGCTTCCATTTGTAGCAAAGTCCCTCCACGGGTAAGAAGCAGGATTGAAGACAAGATGGAGATGAGGCATCTGCCTTTTATAGTCTCTTCCAGGTGCAAGGACACCTCTTTGTCCTTACTGTGGAAAATTACAGCAAAATGGAGTTTGGAGTCACATGGGCAAGTCCCTGCATACTTTGCTGAGTCACAAGGTGTATCTGTCTTCTCTCAATGGGTCAGTTGTATAGCTGATGGTCCTTAATGGGCCATCAAGCAGGCTAGGCAGAGCTGACACCAACTTGTCTGGGGTGTCTCCCAGAAGCATAGCATAAGTTTGAAATACAGACAGTATAAAGCCAATATTCATAACTTCAACTACAAAAATGAAACACACATATAGACAGCATAATCATAACCAACAAACCATAACCTCTCCATAGAGCCCTTACACGACAACCTTGATACAATATTTGCTGCAAATATATAACAGTGGTCGCAACAGTGATCTATATAGTTACAGATTATGTCAAGAACGTCACACCCCAAATGCAAAATTGATGCAGGAAGGGCTGACAAACATCCCTGACTGCATCCCAAGAGCTCCCCATCCTGGGTTCTGTCTCACTACAGCTAGTCTTGGGTTAGAAGCCGTACCAGTGCATAACAGAAATGGTTTATCAAAGTCATGTTCAATAACATGATTGAATCTCTTTACAAACTCAAGGTAAAACTTGGTTAGAACAATAGTGGATTGGATCTGCTCTTGCAGCATGGTTCCTGTATGTCTCCTGTGATCTTGCCAAGAGCTAAAGAACATAGCTACTTTATTCATAAAAGCTCTGGCAAATGTTTGGAACCCAATTAACATCAAGCCAATGTAGATATTAATGTTGTTCGTAGTATAGGAATCTTGGCATTTAGCCGTGAAAGCAATATGGTAGTGTGCCTTAGTTTCCCTTTTCATACAGCACATCAGGTCTGGAATGTCTTTTCCCCTGTGAAAAGTTCCAATGCTGTTTACAGGCATTAACTGTGAAACATTAGGATAACAAGGCCTTTGAACATAACGTATGTTCTTATATTACTCTTAACATGTTCAAGGGATTTTCCAAAAGATTAGGCACATTGTACATTTTTACAGTTCTTGCTAATAGCAAGACATTAGTTACAAAAATTACCATTAGCAATAACAACAAATCCATTGCAAGTGTCCATTTACAATCAGTTTTGTCATGCCACACCTTTGGCCCGATACCACTGGGTTTTGGGCATTTTAGGGTTAACCTGTGGCTTTCCTTTGCAAAATCAAGTTCTCTTTTTCCTCCTTGTCCTGAAGGATCAAACCCTGATTTTTCTTGATTAACAGAATTCACTGGCTGATTGGGTGGGCTCTCTGTGCTAATAGCTATTAGCAAGTCTTTTTTCTCCCTGCCAGCCAGGTCATTTGCATCGACACAGACACTAGCTTTTAGATTCTCAGCTGCTACCAATTTCAAGGCTGGACACTCATTCTTCCCTTTAGCAGGACTGGGTTCTTCCCCCACCCCCAACCTTTTGCCTAGAAGGTTGAAAACGGAAACTTCCTGCTTACAGGAATTCCTTTGCTGGCTAGGTGTGTTCACAAGTGCAGACCCTGACGCACAGACTGCTCACTCAGGGCTTGGCTACACTTGCGAGTTACAGCGCAATAAAGGAGCCTGGGGGCACTAGCTCACTCCCCGTCCACACTGGCATGGCACGTAGAGCGCTCTGACTCCTTGTTCTGTCATCTGCTACCACTGAGAACAGTCTAGAGCCATCCTCTTTGCAACCCCCTTTCAGGTAGTTGAAAGCAGCTATCAAATCAAAACTTGAGGTCGCAGTGGGCGGGGCCTGTGGCGGCTGGGGGGTGGGGCAGAGCGATCAGGGCAGAGGCCGAGTCCCCGGGGCAAGGCGGGCGGGGCTGGGGGCGGGGGCGGAGCAGGGACGGGGCAGGGTTTGGGCAGAGGGCGGGGCTGGGGGCGGGGCCGAGCGGAGCAGGGCTGGGGGCGGGGCAGGGACTGGACAGGGGCGGGGCCGGTGCAGAGTGGGGCGGGGCGGGGCTCGGGGGGTGTCCGTCCCCCGCGGAGGTTGGTCCGGCCCCGCCCGGCTCGGGGGCCCCGGGGCGCTCAGCCGCGGTGCCCGGTCAGGTCTAAGTGGCACTTTCAGCCCCAGGACATCGCCGCCCGGCCCCGGCCCGTCGCTGTGCTCGGTCCCGGTCCCCCTGCTGCACCCGGGGCCGCTTCTCCCCGAGACGCTCCCCACGGCCACGGGAGACAGAGCTCCCTGGGCTGCTCCTCCCCCCTCAGCTCAGCCCTGCTCAGGCAGCTCCAGCTCACACGGAGGACGGGACCCCCGGCCTCCTCACTGCCCCCCCCCACAGTCACCCCCACCTCCACTGCCCCCACAAACTTCCACCCACCCCCACCTTCTCCTCCACTGCCCCCACAAACTTCCAACCGCCCCCACCCACACACTCACCTCCACTGCCCCCACAAACTTCCACCCACCCCCTCCCTCCCCTCCACTGCCCCCACAAACTTCCACCCACCCCCACCCTCCCCTCCACTGCCCCCACAAACTTCCACCCACCCCCACCCTCCCCTCCACTGCCCCCACAAACTTCCACCCACCCCCACACTCACCTCCACTGCCCCCACAAACTTCCCCCCACCCCCACACTCATCTCCACTGCCCCCACAAACTTCCATCCACCCCCACCCTCCCCTCCACTGCCCCCACAAACTTCCACCCACCCCACCCACACCCTCACCTCCACTGCCCCCACAAACTTCCAACCACCCCCACACTCACCTCCACTGCCCCCACAAACTTCCACCCACCCCCACCCTCCCCTCCACTGCCCCCACAAACTTCCACCCACCCCCACCCACACCCTCACCTCCACTGCCCCCACAAACTTCCAACCACACACTCACACTCCTCAACACACTCATACATACTCTCCCCCAACACACACACACACACTCCACTCCCCCCACAACCTCCCTCCCCCATGCACACACACTCTGCTGTGGACTGTAGTGTCACTGTTCAGCAATGTCAGTTGGTCGTGTTACTGACGGCTACTTTAAAAGGTGAGTTTAAAATGTCACTTTTACCGTACTCTGGGCATCTGCAGGAAGTTTTGTTTAAATTGTAGGATTCTTTTAGTAAAATCAGTTTCTCCCCTTGCAAGCCATTTTTGAACATTACTGTGCATTTATAGTAAAGCTACTTAACTGTGGTCAGTGTATCAAACCATTGTGATTAACACAAAAACCAGAAAGACGGAATTAATTTTTAAGAAATGGAAAGGACAAAACTCAGAAACTACTATATTGGAAAATCCCCAATAATAAAAGAGATTTCATAGGGCCCTACATAGGCGTGTACCATCTTCCGAAACAACTCCCGGGGGTGGGGATGGGCTCAGGGCTCCAGGCTTGATCGATGGATGGGGAGCTCTAGGTTTGGGGCTCTGGTCTCCCACAACTGGGTAGAGAGTCCAGGATCCGGGCTATAGCACCCAGGGCGGAGGGGGGGAGGGAGGACTCCGGGCTTGTGGTCCAAGCTCAAGCCACCAAGAGAGATGAAGGGAAGAGACCTGGTCTTCGGCTGCCATCGCGGGGAGATCAGGGCTCCAAGCTTCAGCCGCTGGGGAGGGGGAGGTGGAGGGGAGTCGGGGGGGAGGGTCTAGGCTCAGCGACTCATCCACAGGAGGGCAGGGAGGGAGGTTGGGGCTCTGGACTTCAGCCACAAGAGGGGTGAGGGGGTCAGTGCTCCGGGCTTCAGCCATGGTGGTGACAGTGCACTGGCCCCCAGACCCTCTCACCTGCTCCACCAGAGCGAAACCCAGTCCAGCTTGTCCCGCTGCAGCTCGCAGACCCCTAAGTATCAATCCTTTGTCAGCCCCTCCCAGAAATGAAAATTCCTGTTGCTAATGGTACCAGCCTCTGTCTGTATGTCTATGTGTGTGTGTGTGTATGTGTGTGTGTGTATGCATAAGTTTATTGTGATGTCATGTGTGACAAGAGCAAAGACCTTTCTGGTTCAGCATTCTTGCCCTGCCTTCAGTCTGCCAACTTGCTTGGTTGACAACGGCTAGTGAACCCAGGAGCTGATAGACGCGTACTATCCATCTGTCAACAACTTCTTGAATCAGCTATTTCCACAGGTTTTCAGAAGAAGATGAGATTTTACAAAAGGTATTTCCCAGATTCTTTTCCTGCTCCTTAGGTCACACATGACAGGTTGTTGCCGCCTTCATAGATTCTAGGACTGGAAGGGACCTCAAGAGGTCATTGAGTCCAGTCCCCTGCCCTCATGGCAGGACCAAATACTGTTTAGACCATGACTTCTTATGTCTTGCTCACAACACACCTGTTAATGCATCCCAGAATCATGTTTGCTTTTTTGGCAACAGCATCACACTGTTGACTCATATTTAGCTTGTGGTCCACTATAACGCCTAGATCCCTTTCTGCCGTTCTCCTTCCTAGACAGTCTCTTCCCATTCTGTATGTGTGAAACTGATTGTTCCTTCCTGAGTGGAGCACTGTGCATTTGTCTTTGTTAACAAGTCATCCTATTTACCTCAGACCATGTCTCCAGTTTGTCCAGAACATTTTGAATTATGACCCTATCCTCCAAAGCAGTTGCAATCCCTCCCAGTTTGGTATCATCTGCAAATTTAATAAGCGTACTTTCTATGCCAATATCTAAGTCGTTAATGAAGATATTGAACAGAACCGGTCCCAAAACAGACCCCTGCGGAACCCCACTTGTTATACCTTTCCAGCAGGATTGGGAACCATTAATAACTACTCTCTGTCAGGTCTGGTCTATACTACCCGCCTGAATCGGCGGGTAGAAATCGACCTCTCGGGGAGGTCGATCCCCGAATCGGTGCTCTAACTCCACCAGCGGAGGTGGTAGTAAGCACCGCCGACAAAAAGCGGCAGAAGTCGATTTTGCCGCCGTCCTCACAACGGAGTAAGTCGGCTGCAATACGTCGAATTCAGCTACGCTATTCACGTAGCTGAATTTGCGTATCTTAAATCGACTCCCCGCTGTAGTGTAGATGTACCCTCAGTACAAAGAGAACAGGAGTACTTTCCAGCCAGTTTACCCCATCACAATGTCGATTTACGACTAAATATAATCTGGACATGAAATGTGCTGTTTTGTTTGTTTGCTAACCAGGAGGATACGTCCTTCCTCGGATACGAAATCCTTTCAGCCAGCACCAGCCAGAAAACAAGTAGGCAAATGTTTGACAGAACAGACAGAAACCTCACAGACAGACACCCGCATGGACGCTGTCTACATGCATGTGTGAACCAGCAGGGAGCTCTTACTGAAAGGTTCCCACTTTAGCTAGGCATCTCCGGGGGATCGCGACTATTTTCTGCTTACGATCTGC
>NC_088807.1:15800354-15899352 GCF_011386835.1 Chrysemys picta bellii | reverse complement strand
CCACTCCGCCCTGGGTGTTATAGCCCGGATCCTGGAGTCTCTACCCAGTTGTGGGAGACCAGAGCCCCAAATCCAGAGCTCCCCATCCATCGATCAAGCCTGGAACCCTGAGCCCATCCCCACCCCTGGGACTTGTTCAGGAGATGGTACACACCTATGTAGGGCCCTATGAAATCTCTTTTATTATTGGGGATTTTCCAATTTAGTATTTTCTGAGTTTTGTCCTTTCCATTTCTTAAAAATTAATTCCATCTTTATGGTTTTTGTGTTAATCACAATTGTTTGATACACTGACCACAGTTAAGTAGCTTTACTATAAATGAACACAAATGTTCAGAAATGGCTTGCAAGGGGAGAAACTGATTTTACTAAAAGAATCCTACAATTTAAAGAAAACTTCCAGCAGATGCCCAGAGTACGGTAAAAGTGACATTTTTAACTCACCTTTTAAAGTAGCCATCAGAAACACGACCAACTGACATTGCGGAACAGTGACTCTACGGTCCACAGCAGTGTGTGTGTACATGGGGGAGGGAGGTTGTGGGGGGAATGGAGTGTGTGTGTGTGTTGGGGGAGAGTATGTATGAGTGTGTTGGGGAGTAGGGGAGGAGTGTGAGTGTGTGGGTGGAGGTGGGTGGAAGTATGTGGGGGCAGTGGAGGTGAGTGTGAGGGTGGGTGGAAGTTTGTGGGGGCAGTGGAGGTGAGTGTGTGGTTGGGGGTGGGTGGAAGTTTGTGGGGGCAGTGGAGGTGAGTGTGGGGGTGGATGGAAGTTTTTGGGGGCAGTGGAGGTGAGTGTGGGGGTGGGTGGAAGTTTGTGGGGGCAGTGGAGGTGAGTGTGTGGTTGGGGGTGGGTGGAAGTTTGTGGGGGAAGTGGAGGTGAGTGTGTGGTTGGGGGTGGGTGGAAGTTTGTGGGGACAGTGAAGGTGAGGGTGGGGGTTTGTGGAAGTTTGTGGGGGCAGTGGAGGAGAGTGTGGGGGTGGAAGTTTGTGGGGGCAGTGGAGGTGAGTGTGGGGGTGGGGGTGGGTGGAAGTTTGTGGGGGTAGTGGAGGTGAATGTGGGGGGGGTGGAAGTTTGTGGGGGCAGTGGAGGTGAGTGTGGGGGTGGGGGTTGGTGGAAGTTTGTGGGGGCAGTAGAGGTGAGTGGGTGGAGGTGGGGGTGGATGGAAGTTTGTGGGGGCAGTGGAGGCGAGTGTGTGGGTGGGTGGAAGTTTGTGGGGGCAGTGGAGGTGAGTGCGGGGGAGGGGGTGGGTGGAAGTTTGTGGGGGGCAGTGGAGGTGAGTGCGGGGGTGGGTGGAAGTTTGTGGGGGCAGTGGAGGTGAGTGTGGGGGTGGGTGGAAGTTTGTGGGGGCAGTGGAGGTGAGTGTGGGGATGGGGGTGAGTGGAAGTTTGTGGGGGCAGTGGAGGTGAGTGTGTGGGTGGGGGTGGGTGGAAGTTTGTGGGGGCAGTGGAGGGGAGTGTGGGGGTGGGGGGGAAGTTTGTGGGGGCAGTGGAGGTGAGTGTGTGGGTGGGGGCGGTTGGAAGTTTGTGGGGGCAGTGGAGGTGAGTGTGGGGGTGGGTGGAAGTTTGTGGGGGCAGTGGAGGTGAGTGTGGGGGTGGGTGGAAGTTTGTGGGGGCAGTGGAGGTGAGGGTGGGGGTGGGTGGAAGTTTCTGGGGGCAGTGGAGGTGAGTGTGAGGGTGGGTGGAAGTTTGTGGGGGCAGTGGAGGTGAGTGTGTGGGGGTGGGTGGGTGGAAGTTTGTGGGGGCAGTGGAGGTGAGGGTGGGGGTGGGTGGAAGTTTATGGGGGCAGTGGAGGTGAGTGTGAGGGTGGGTGGAAGTTTGTGGGGGCAGTGGAGGTGAGGGTGGGGGTGGGTGGAATTTGTGGGGGCAGTGGAGGTGAGTGTGTGGGTGGGGGTGGGTGGAAGTTTGTGGGGGCAGTGGAGGTGAGTGTGTGGAAGTTTGTGGGCGCAGTGGAGCTGAGTGTGTGGGTGGGGGTCGGTGGAAGTTTGTGGGGGCAGTGGAGGTGAGTGTGGGGGTGGGGGTGGGTGGAAGTTTGTGGGGGCAGTGGAGGGGAGGGTGGGGGTGGGTGGAAGTTTGTGGGGGCAGTGGAGGTGAGTGTGGGGGTGGGGGTGGGTGGAAGTTTGTGGGGGCAGTGGAGGGGAGGGTGGGGGTGGGGGTGGGTGGAAGTTTGTGGGGGCAGTGGAGGGGAGGGTGGGGGGTGGGTGGAAGTTTGTGGGGGCAGTGGAGGTGAGTGTGGGGGTGGGGGTGGGTGGAAGTTTGTGGGGGCAGTGGAGGTGAGTGTGGGGGTGGGGGTGGGTGGAAGTTTGTGGGGGCAGTGGAGGGGAGGGTGGGGGTGGGTGGAAGTTTGTGGGGGCAGTGGAGGTGAGGGTGGGGGCGGGTGGAAGTTTGTGGGGGCAGTGGAGGTGAGGGTGGGGGCGGGTGGAAGTTTGTGGGGGCAGTGGAGGTGAGTGTGGGGGTGGGTGGAAGTTTGTGGGGGCAGTGGAGGTGAGGGTGGGGGTGGGTGGAAGTTTGTGGGGGCAGTGGAGGGGAGGGTGACTGTGTGTGGGGGGCAGTGAGGAGGCCGGGGGTCCCGTCCTCCGTGTGAGCTGGAGCTGCCTGAGCAGGGCTGAGCTGAGGGGGGAGAAGCAGCCCAGGGAGCTCTGTCTCCCGTGGCCGTGGGGAGCGTCTCGGGGAGAAGCGGCCCCGGGTGCAGCGGGGGGACCGGGACCGAGCGCAGCGACGGGCCGGGGCCGGGCGGCGATGTCCTGGGCCTGAAAGTGCCACTTAGACCCGACCGGGCACCACGGCTGAGCGCCCCCAGCCCCGCCCCCGCCCGCTCTGCTCCGACCCCGACCCCGACCCCGACCCCAGCCCCGCCCCCTGTGTTCCGACCCCGCCCCCAGCCCCGCCCCGCTCTGCCCCGGCCCCGCCCCCAGTCCCGTCCCCGCCCCTAGCCCCGCCCTGCTCCGACCCCGCCCCACACCCTGACCCGCTCTGCCCCGGGGGCTCGGCCTCTGCCCTGATCGCTCTGCCCCGCCCCCCAGCCGCCACAGGCCCCGCCCACTGCGACCTCCTTTCGCCTCCCTAGCGCCCCCGCCCCTGAAACTCCTCTACCTAGGCGGAGGCCGGAAGCGGAAGTGAGTGCGGGGCTCAGGACGCCATTAGGAGAAGGTCAGAGGCGCCAGAAGGTGGGGCGGGGCCGTTGCGTGCGGCTTCTGCCAGCCCCGGTGCATTGTGGGATTCCTCCTTCCTTCCAGCGAGTGTCTACTGTGCTCAGTCACGTGTTGCTCGCGCGCCACAATGAGCCCGGCCCCGCCCCCGCTCCTGAATCTGAGCCCGTGGGATCCCTTCAGCCCCCTTCCCCTCCCCTCCCCCACCCGCTCCCTAGAGCCCCGACATCCCCCTCAGCCCGCAACCTGCTCCGTCCCCCCTGCCCCCACCCCCCATACACCCCATGCCCCCAGCCCGCATCCACCCCCTGCCCCCCTCCCCCACCCGCTCCCTAGAGCTGTGACATCCCCCTCAGCCCCCAACCTGCCCCATCCCCCCCAACCACCAACTGCGCCCAGGCCCGCCATGTGCCCATGGGGACCCCTCATCGCCCCCATCCCCTCCCCCACCCTCTCCCTGCTCTGTAGGGCCCTGACCTTCTCTTCAGCCCCCCAACCTGCCCCGTCCCTGGACCTCCCCACCCCCCCCCTCCACCCCCAGCCCTGCCCTGCGCCCATGGGGACCCCTCAGTCCTGCTCCCCAAACTCTCCCTAGTTCACCCTCAGCCCCCCGTCATCCCCTAGTGCTCCCCTCCCCCACCTTGTCCTCTCTCCTTGGCCTTTCCCTTTGCCCTGCCAATGTGCTGCCTCCCCCAGCGTCCTTCTCCCACCCCGCCCCAATCTACTCCAGCCCATTTCTCCAGTGCTGGGCCCCACGTCCCTGTCACCCCATTGCCTTCTCCATCCCCAGTGTGCGAGTCCCTTATCTCCACTCTTTGCTACCCCCCAACCTGCCAGATTCCCCTTTTCATCCCCCGTGGGGCCCTCCAACCTGCCCCACCTGTCCTCTCTGGGCTCTTTAAATCCCCCAGTCCCAGAGTGCACTTGGTAAACCTACTCTCCTCTACCACTAATCCCCCTAGTCCCTTACCTTGGGTCCTCCTGGACACCCCAAGGCCACAGTCCTGCCCCCACATATATCCCAGTCCCTCATTCACACGCTGAGCCAGTCCCTCAGGGCCCCCACTGCCCACCAAACTTCTCCATCCATGAGGCCCGGGAAGGGGGGGCAAGCTACCAGATTGGCTGGGCTTGGTGTGTATGTGTGTGCTGGGCTCACAAAGGCGTTTTGCTCCCTTGGGGTGGGGTGTGGTTTTTGGTACAAGGTGACATGGTTTGGTAGCCCTGTGGATGCCATGTGGTGTCTGGAATGGGGCATGTGTGTTCCCATGATGCCCCTTCCCCTCTGCCTGCAGAGCTGAGGACAGACAGGTCTGAGGAGCAGAGCAGGAGTTCTGGGAAGGAGAAGAGCAATATGAAGATGGAGTCTAAGATGACATCGGGTGACTTCTGTGGAGGGAGACATGCTGGACAGCACCAAGAACTGGGGAGACAACCAGGTGTGAGCCCAGGGAGCAGAGAGAGCTGGGGGAGGGTCTCTGTGTCTGTAACACTTCCCAGTCCTCTCTCACAGCACAGATGGAGTCCAAGAGGGATAGGAGGACGAGAGCCCCAGTACTAAAGAAAAATAAGGTGCATCCTAGCTGGGCCTGGGGCTCTGTGGGGTTAAGACCAGTGGAAGGGACAAGAGTCTCCTGTGCAGAGTGACTATGTTGGGTGCAGGTGCAGTGGGATGCTTTCTAATTGTAGCTCTGACAACATCATGGGAAGGGGGTTCAGGGTAGAGCCCTGGGGTGTGGGAGATGCGAGAAGGAGAGCATGGCCATCACGGCAGATTGTGATGACAACTTTTGTTTTTCCTCTTGTGTTGCGTTTGGCACCAAGGGAAAAGAAGTGTGTGGTGGGGGTGGGGGACAGAGTCCATCTCGGTGGTGAGATGGAAAGCGAGCGAGAGCGCAAGCGTTGTTGATGCCAGGCAAGACCTGTCCAGCTGGGAGCAGAGCAGCTGTAACTGTCTGTGAGATCAGTGTCTGGTTTGGTGAGGGCTCTGGTCACAGCCCCCCTGGCTCCAGGCAGGGACTTCCCGTTAGCTGGGTGTCGGTTTGTTTAAAAAAAGACCAAAAAAAAAAAAACAAGAAAAAGGGTTTCCTGACTAGCTGTGGATTCAAGGGAGTTGATGTTTCCATTTGCGGGGGCTGTTCATCTCTCTGGCCAGCAGTGGTGTTTGCTCCCTAGCAGTAGTTGGGTCCATGACGGTGACTCCTTGTTCTGAGTTTTGTTCCTTCCTCCTAGGTTTCTCTCTCTCTCTCTTCTCTGTGTTGGCCAACTGACACTCAAACACTCTCTCTCTCGTTTCATGAACACCTGTCATGTTCAGTTGCCTGCATCCTCTTCCTCTGCGCCTCCCCTCCCCCCCAGTTTCCTATGGACTAGTCTGGGTCTATCTGCCTATCATAGAATCAGAGACTATCAGGGTTGGAACAGCCCTCAGGAGGTATCTAGTCCAACCCCCTGCCTAAATCAGGACCAATCCCCAAGTAAATCATCCCAGCCAGGGCTTTGTCAACCCTGACCTTAAAAACCTCTAAGGAAGGAGATTGCACCATCTCCCTAGGTTACCCAGTCCAGTGCTTCACCACCCTCCTAATGAAAAAGTTTTTTCCTAATATCCAACCTAAACCTTCCCCACTGCGACTTGAGACCATTGCTCCTTGTTCTGTCATCTGCTGTCACTGAGAACAGTCTAGATCCATCCTCTTTGCAACCCCCTTTCAGGTAGTTGAAAGCAGCTATCAAATCCCCCCTCATTCTTCTCTTCTGCAGACTAAACAATCCCAGTTCCCTCAGCCTCTCCTCATAAGTCATGTGCTCTAGCCCCCTATTCATTTTTGTTGCTCTCCACTGGACTCTTCCAATTTTTCCACATCCTTCTTGTAGTGTGGGGCCCAAAACTGGACACAGTACTCCAGATGAGACCTCACCAATGTCGAATAGAGGGGAAGGATCACGTCCCTCGATCTGCTGGCAATGCCCCTACTTATACAGCCCAAAATGCCGTTAGCCTTCTTGGCAACAAGAGTACACTGCTGACTCATATCCAGCTTCTAGTCCACTGTAACCCCTAGGTCCTTTTCTGCAGAACTGCTGCCTAGCCACTCGGTCCTTAGTCTGTAGCAGTGCATGGGATTCTTCTGTCCTAACTGCAGGACTGTGCACTTGCCCTTGTTGAACCTCATCAGATTTCTTTTGGCCCAATCCTCTAACTTGTCTAGGTCCCTCTGTATCCTATCCCTACCCTCCAGCGTATCTACCACTCCTCCCAGTTTAGTGTCATCCGCAAACTTCCTGAGGGTGTAGCCCACGCCATCCTCCAGATCATGAATGAAGACATTGAAGAAAACCGGCCCCAGGACCGTCGCTTGAGGCATGGTCTCTGCCATACTGGGAAGGATGCGTACTGCCTGCCAGGCTAAGGGGGTTGCTCTTCCCACTCCTATCTTTCTAGAGAGCCTTCCTAGCTGTAATTGGGTCACAGCGTGAGTGGCCAGTCATGTCTTTGGGGCTGTGGGGTCTGAGACTGAGAGGGGTGGGCTCACGCTCATGGCTTTGTGCACAGGAGAAGTGGGGCTGGGATTAGAGATGCCTAGAACCCCCCTTATCACCTCCTAGCTCCATTACTGCATCACCCAAAAGCCTTGCTCAGGGTCCACGCCCAGTACCGGGTTTCCGATGGTGCCCTGGCCCTGCCCTCTCCACTTGTGATGCACCCTGGGGCCCCCCTGCCCGCTGGCTCCTCTCCCCCCCTCCGCCCCGTCCCCTGCTCGCTCCTCTCAGCTGGCCAGGCCCAGGGCTCCTCTCCACCCCCTTCCCCCCCCCCCCCCCACTGCCACTGCTCGCTCCTGTCCGCCGCGGGTGGTGAAAGCTATAAGGGTGAGGCTCTCTTCTCGGGCACTAGCTCTCCTAGCTCAGGACATGGGGCTCCTTCCTCTGCCCAGTCTCTCCGAACGACCTGTGTCTTGTGGACATGAGCCTGCTCCTGTGGCCAGGTGGCTGACAAAGGAGTCTCCTGCCTGGGGAGGCTCTGGCATTGTGATGCAGGCAGAGTGCAGCAGGCAGTTAACACTAGGGCAGTAGTTCTTCCTTCCCAGAAACAGGAAGTACGTGCTTGCAAAAGGGGACAGCCCCCCCCAGCCCCCCAGTGCAGCGCAAGGTCGGTGTATCTCAGCAGGGAGCAGCAGGAACTCCTAACCCTCCATGGGCTGGGATTGATACCTGGCTGGCCTGGGCCCCTAGAGGTGTGAGAGCCACGTGAAGATTTGTTTGTGGCTTTTCCCCTTCAGGGGGCCTAAGGAGCTCTTTCTCCCAGAGCTGCATGGGAGGAAGTGAAGGCTCAGGCCTGAGCTGGAGGCTGGCAGCGATATTCTGTTCAGGGCTGCGGGGGAAGCTCCCCGCGGTGAGGTTTAGAGGCTCTCTGCTGCAATCGGGCCTGTGAGATATTAGTCTTGCAGTATTTGTTCAGTGCTGATGGATTGGCTGTAGGAGCTGTCTGGGGAGTCCCCACAGAACTGCCCGGCGGAAAGAGGGGGCTGTTCAGTTCTGCTGACTTTGCAGCTGGACGCAGCCTTTTGGGTCCTAGTGCCGGTGGGGCTCCCTGTCTGTGTGCTGGGAGGAGCCATCCTGTTCTCTGTACAGCAGGGAGTGCATGTGCTGGGGCGGGGGGGGACTGGGGCGAAATAAGCAGTAGGGAAGGAAGGGGGTGGGATGGGGAAGAGAAGGGGATGAGGCATGCGGGGACAGGGGAGAACCGGTAGCCCGGCATGCAGCATCCCCTTGGCAGCAGCTGAGGCTCGCCCGTTAAGCAGCCCCATCGAACCCTCCCACTGACTAGCCCCACCTGCCCTGCATCTGTACCCACCCACCCCACAGAGCCCCAGCCAGCTTCACTTGGACCCCCACCCCAATGAGCCCCACCACCCCTGCACCCGCCCTCCCGCTGAGCTCCCCACACCTAGACACCCCCTGCTGAGTCCCAAGCACCTTCACCTGGACCCCTCTACAGAGTCCCACTGCCCTATCAACCCCCAACGAGCCCCTGTGCATCCAGATCCCCCACTGAGCCACCTGCACCCCGACTGCTCCACCCAGAACCCTGTTACCCCACCTGGATCCCCCCACACTGAGCCCCTCCACACTTCGATCCTGCCGGGCTGAGCCTGCCTCCCACACCTGGTGCAGAGGGGCAGTGCCCAAAGGAGTTTCTGGGGCAGGCCCATCCCTTACAATGTGTCAGGGTCGGGTGCAGCCTCCCTGTCGAGTCCCTGTCCTGGGAAGGGAGGGGGGAGGCTGCAGGGTGATCTCCCACCTCCATGCAGCCAGTGGCCTGGGCTCCCCCTGCCAGGCTGCAGCTTCCACCTTTATTTATTGACAAATAACATTTGCAGAATTTTAAAATAGTGCACAGAATTTTTAATGTTTTGGTGCTGAATTCCCTCAGGAATATGGAGTGCTGGGCAGTTGTGGGGGGGCTGTGAGAGGGGCACTAGGCAGTGGGGGGTGCTGGTTATAGGGCTCTGCGAGCCAGAGGGGCACTAGGCATGGGAGTTGCCAGGTATAAGGGGGTGGGGGTAATGGACGGGGGGTAGTATGGCAGAGCACACCGACAGCTGACAGCGCACTGGCGTGGCCACATTTGCGGCACTTGCAGCAGCGTTGGGAGTGGTGCATTATGGGCAGCTATCCCAGCATTCAAGTGACTGCAACGTGCTTTTCAAATGGGAGGGGTGGGGTGGAGTGTGACAGGGAGTGTGTTGTGTGTATGTGGGAGGAGAGAGAGCAGGGTTTTGGGGGGCTGAGCACATCAGCATGCTGTCTTGTAAGTTCAGACAGCAGCAGACCCCCCCCTCTCCTGCCTCTCTCTCTCTCACAGCATTGCACAGTAACAGCTTGCATGCCGGCTGTCAGAAATGGGGCTTTGAAAGGGCATTTCCGCATTCCTACAGGAGTTCAAAACAGTGACAAGAGTGGCCACTTGACTTAAGGGGATTATGGGACGTTCCGGAGGCCGATCAGAGCGCAGTAACGCTGTAGCCAAGGCGCAGCAAACGTTATTCCTCTCGCCGAGGTGGAGAACCAGGAGCGCTGTAGCCACGGCGTCAGAGCGCTCTACGTGCCATGCCAGTGTGGACGGGGAGTGAGCTAGTGCCCCCAGGCTCCTTTATTACACTGCAACTCGCAAGTGTAGCCAAGCCCTGAGTGAGCAGTCTGTGCGTCAGGGTCTGCACTTGTGAACACACCTAGCAAGCAAAGGAATTCCTGTAAGCAGGAAGTTTCCGTTTTCAACCTTCTAAGCAAAAGGTGTGTGTGTGTGTGGGGGGGGGGGGGAGAACCCAATCCTGCTAAAGGGAAGAATGAGTGTCCAGCCTTGAAATTGGTAGCAGCTGAGAATCTAAAAGCTAGTGTCTGTGTTGATGCAAATTACCTGGCTGGCAGGGAGAAAAAAGACTTGCTAATAGCTATTAGCACAGAGAGCCCACCCAATCAGCCAGTGAATTCTGTTAAGCAAGAAAAATCAGGGTTTGATCCTTCAGGACAAAGAGGAAAAAGAGAACTTGATTTTGCAAAGGAAAGCCACAGGTTAACCCTAAAATGCTAAAAACCCAATGGTATTGGGCCAAAGGTGTGGCATGACAAAAATGATTGTAAATGGACACTTGCAATGGATTTGTTGTTATTGCTAATGGTAATTTTTGTAACTAATGTCTTGCTATTAGCAAGAACTGTAAAAATGTACAGTGTGCCTAATCTTTTGGAAAATCCCTTGAACATGTTAAGAGTAATACATAAGAACATATTTTATGTTAAAAGGCCTTGTTATCCTAATGTTTCACAGTTAATGCCTGTAAACAGCATTGGAACTTTTCACAGGGGAAAAGACATTCCAGACCTGATGTGCTGTATGAAAGGGGAAACTAAGGCACACTACCATATTGCTTTCACGGCTAAATGCCAAGATACCTATACTACGAACAACATTAATATCTACATTGGCTTGATGTTAATTGGGTTCCAAACATTTGCCAGAGCTTTTATGAATAAAGTAGCTACGTTCTTTAGCTCTTGGCAAGATCACATGAGACATACAGGAACCATGCTGCAAGAGCAGATCCAATCCACTATTGTTCTAACCAAGTTTTACCTTGAGTTTGTAAAGAGATTCAATCATGTTATTGAACATGACTTTGATAAACCATTTCTGTTATACACTGGTACGGCTTGTAACCCAAGACTAGCTGTAGTGAGACAGAACCCAGGATGGGGAGCTCTTGGGATGCAGTCAGGGATGTTTGTCATCCCTTCCTGCATCAATTTTGCATTTGGGGTGTGACATTCTTGACAAAATCTGTAACTGTATAGATCACTGTTGCGACCACTGTTATATATTTGCAGCAAATATTGTATCAAGGTTGTGGTGTAAGGGGTCTATGGAGAGTTTATGGTTTGTTGGTTATGATTATGCTGTCTATATGTGTGTTTCATTTTTGTAGTTGAAGTTATGAATATTGGCTTTATACTGTCTGTATTTCAAACTTATGCTATGCTTCTGGGAGACACCCCAGACAAGTTGGTGTCAGCTCTGCCTAGCCTGCTTGATGGCCCATTAAGGACCATCAGCTATACAACTGACCCATTGAGAGAAGGCAGATACACCTTGTGACTCAGCAAAGTATGCAGGGACTTGCCCATGTGACTCCAAACTCCATTTGGCTGTAATTTTCCACAGTAAGGACAAAGAGGTGTCCTTGCACCTGGAAGAGACTATAAAAGGCAGATGCCTCATCTCCATCTTGTCTTCAATCCTGCTTCTTACCCCTGGAGGGACTTTGCTACAAACGGAAGCTCTACACAAAGGACTGATGACCCATCCCAGCTGGGGATGTTCCAGAGACTTGATTTGAACCTGCAGTTTATGCCATCATTGCTACAAGCCTGAACCAAGAACTTTGCCATTACTGTGTGTGTAATTGATTCCATTTAACCAGTTCTAGCTCTCATCTCTATCTTTTTCCTTTTATGAATAAACCTTTCGATTTTAGATTCTAAAGGATTGGCAACAGCGTGATTTGTGGGTAAGCTCTGATTTGGACGTTGAGCTGGGTCTGGGGCTTGGTCCTTTGGGATTGGGAGAACTTTTTTCTTTTATTGGGGTATTGGTTTTCATAACCATTCATCCCCATAACGAGTGGCACTGGTAATGATACTGGGAAACTGGAGTGACTAAGGGAATTGCTTGTGTGTCTTGTGGTTAGCCAGTGGAGAAAAACCAAAGTCCTCTCTGTCTGGCTGGTTTGTTTTGCCTTAGAGGTGGGAAGACCCCAGCCCTGGGCTGTAAGTGCCCTGCTTGAAGCGATTTGTCCTGAACTGGCACTCTCCGTTGGGTCCCGCCAGAATCGCCTCGTCACAGCCTGGCTGAGAATTCCCAGCAGCAACAACTGAAGGGCAACACAGTCAGACTCCCCAATAGGCAGCATTGGTTCTAGGAGCCCTGGCCAGGGTGTTCTCCTGGGTTTGATGGTAACCCTGCCCCACCGTGCAGGCTGGGGCAAGTCACGGAGGTCTCTGGGCTTCAGTTTCCCCAGGTGTCCAATGGGTAGAATTCCTACCTCCCAGGAGGGCGGTGGAGCTTCATTAATCAGGGGGAGTAAATGATGCCGAGAGCCTCCTACCCAGGGGACATAGAAATGAATTCTGCCAGAGACCTCCCTAGGCCAATCTAATTCACGGGGGCAGGCACTCAGATCTGTGGGGATGGGCAACAGGATCAGAGCTTGGGAGAGACAGAGAGAAAAGTGCAAAGCCAAATTCCTCCTGATACTTCAGCTGGACAAACAAGGCCCTGCAGCATGTCTGAGGAAACCATGTCTGCTCCTGGAGCCTAATATGGAGGCCCATCAGCAGACAAGGTAAGTGCTGCGCTGCCAGGGCTGGGGCTCTTGGCACCTTCAGTGTGGCTGGGCTGTCCTCAGGGACGTGTCAGAGCTCCAGCAGGCAGAGAGCACGTTACAAACCTGACGCCGCGGATCCCCATGGCCAAGCGATGAATGGAAGGGGCTGAGCCAACCTTCAAAGCACCATGCCAGCGTGTCCCAGGAGTGGTTTCCTAGGAGAGGAAATTCTCCCCTCCCACTCTCTGCGCAGCATCCTCTGCCCCACGGCGGGAGTCTCTTACTCTCTCCATCTTGTCTCCGTGTAGAGATACAATGGCCCTCAGCTCTTCCTCTGCGGCTTTAAATCGCTCCAGGGTGGGTGTTGTCAGACCCTTCACGGCTCTCATCAGCAGGGCTTGGAGCTGGGCTGAGGAAAGCTGCTCCCCGGGGGGTCTGCAATGAACAGGGACAAAGCCTGTTGGGACTGAGTATTTCCATTGGGCAGCTGCCCTGGAATAGTCTGTCCCCGCGGGAGGCCGGCAGGGCCTAGTGAGCATGGAGACTCCGGCTGAGCCCTTTCCTTAAAAAGCCTCAACAGGTGCCGAGGTTTGAATCCTCACCTGTAAGATCCAGTTTGACTTTTTCTGTATTCTCCTGCAGCTTCACCTCCTCTGACTCCACCTGGGTCTCAGCTGCTTTCTTCTTCAGGGACAAGTGCGTCCACCTTCTTGGTGAGGAAACTGTTCTCTCCTCATCGCTATCTGCCATCGAGGTGTCAGATTGGCTACAGACACAGAGTCCTTTCATGCCTGATAGGATGGTCCATGAGCATTTGCTTCTCTGGGGCTTCTCTGGCAAGGCCTGTTCTTGCGGGCTGAGGACAGAGCATGCCTCAATTGCTGCAGGTTGGACGAACACTTTGTGCACGTAGATCTCTCTCTGCAACCTAGAGGCGAGTCTTTGGAAAAAGGAACGAAGCCTGGAGTAGAAAGAAGGAGGAAATGGGTTTTTCTTTCATTCTCTAAAGGAAGGGAATTAGTTTGCCCAGGATTCACAGATCCAAGAGACTGGTCTTTTGAAGCCATCTGCTCCTCTAATAGCCCGCACTGGTTCATACAACCAAGAACATAAGCAACACAAGACTGCCCAGACGGGGTCAAACCAAAGGTCCATCTAGTCCAGTATCCTGTCTTCCGACAGTAGCCAGTGCCCCAGAGGGAATGAATGATTTAGTTGGGAATTGGTCCTGCTTTGAGCAGAGGGTTGGACTAGATGACCTCCTGAGGTCCCTTCCAACCCTGATATTCTATGATTCTATGAATGAACAGGGAATCATCAAGTGATCCATTCCTGTTGCTCATTTCCGGCTCCTCGCAAACAGAGGTTAGGGACACCATCCCTACCCATCCAGGCTAATAGCCATTAATAGACCTCTCCTGCATAAATGTATCGAGGTCATTTTTGAAATCTGTTATAGTCTTGGCCTTCACAACGTCCTCCGGCAAAGAGTTCCACTGGTTAACTGTGCGTTGTTTGAAAAAATACTTCCTTTTGTTTGTGTGAAACCTGCTGCTTATTAACAAAGACTTCAAAGGGGCACTAGGATGTGAACCAAGGACCACTTGATCTGCAGTCAAACACTCTACCGCTGAACTCTACCCCCAGCTGAAGATGAAGACACATGGGACCATGGTGAAACAGGAATTCTTCTGGTGACGTTCTAGGGCCTGAGTTATGCAGGGGGTCAGACTAGATGATCAGGGCTGGCCTTAGAGCCTTTGAAACTATGAATTTATGAACCTAAAGTTGGCTGTAACTGCTAGTGTGAAGGTTGCTGCTCCTCTCCAAGAGGAGATGCTTTGTCTGAGGTTTCCTTGGGGAGAGGCACCAGGATCCCTGTTCCCTCTTTCTCATAACCTTCCTTGGACAGAGCACATCACAGGTTCTCCCCTTTTGTTCTCTAACAGGAAACCTCCATCCACCAGATCTGTAATTCCTCCCATCCTAGCACAGTCGCTGGCTACATTTCCTAGCCTGATTCTCACCCCATGGATCTCACACCTCCTCTGCCATTGGGCAGACATTGAAACAACAAAGGTCAGTTTCTATTTTCTTTGGTCATTGCCTGAGTCTAGTTGCAAAAATGCTTCATTATTAACCTCACTCCTTTGTGCACAGAATGTTGGGACACTGGGAACAGATAGGGCCAAGCTGAAAACCAATAAACCTCTGTTCCCAGAGAACCCAGGAAAAGGAACAAAAGATTGTCATCGAGAAGGTTTGAGGGTCTGGAAGGATGGATTAGCAGCTGCAAATATGTTGACTTATTCTCAGCTATTTCAATATCTGGATTTTAGTAGCGTGGGGGAAATAACCAGTAAACTTTAAATGTAGAATTTCCCATACTATTTATAACATCAAGTCACAAGTTGGGCCACCAACACAATAACAAAGAAATCACACCGAGACCCATGACCAATGTAGGCTACAGTTTATTTAAACCCCGTTCCTGGAAAGGAATTGCAGGGGGGAATTTACACATCTATTGTATATAGTCCAATGGGGGCATAGTAGAATTTGTAGAGAGTTTTGAAGTCTATCTCCATGAGATTATTTCTGAGAGAACTACCAAGATGACAGCCAGGGGATGGGAGTGGAGCTGTATCACTTTCAATAGCTTAAGATTTCTTTCTTCTGCATTATTTGATCTCATTTATGTGTGTTTCAGTCATGTAAATTCTGAGATAGATATTGTCTCAATACACATACATTAGCCAATCATTACATGAGACAAAAGGTTTAGATTCACAACTTGAAGGCAAGGAGTGTATTGAGGCAACTCCAAGGGAAATATTATTTATGGATTCAGAGTAGCAGCCATGTTAGTCTGTATCCGCAAAAAGAACAGGAGTACGTGTAGCACCTTAGAGACTAACAAATTTGTTAGTCTCTAAGGTGCTACAAGTACTCCTGTTCTTCTTTTTACTATTTATGGAGATATCAATCTAAATTCTACACGAGTTTTGTTATCTTCCCTTTAGGTTCTATCCATGGAAATTCACCCATATTCGGCTGCTGAAAGATCAAATAATGGAAATCTGCCTCCAGAGAACGTGGAAGGCTGACGCAGAAGGGGAACTGAAAGATGCCCACATTCAAATCAAAACGGACCGTTGAGAAGTGATTGTTGCAACGCTGGCCCCCACCAGTCCCTAGGACAGAGGTGGCCAACCTGAGCCTGAGAAGGAGCCAAAATTTACCAATGAACATTGCCAAAGAGCCACAGGAATATGTCAGCAGCCCCCCATCCACTACCCCCCGTTCAGCCCCCAGCACCTCCCGCCCACCGCCAGCCCCGCCAATCACCGCCTCCCACTCCCTCCCCACTCCTCCCACCCGCCACAATCAGCTGTTTTGCAGTGCGCAGGAGGCTCTGGTGAGGAGGGGGAGGAGCGAGGGCATGGCAGGCTCGGGGGAAGGAGCAGGGGCCTTGGGGGAAGGGGTGGGGTGGGGGCAGGACCTGGGGCAGAGCAGGGGGTTGAGCAGTGAGCACCCCACAGCATATTGGAAAGTTAGCATCCGTAGCTCCAGCCTCGGAGTCAGCGCCTATGCACGGAGCCGCAAAGTAACCTCTGAAGAACCGCATGTGGCTCCGGAGGCACAGGTTGGCCACCCCTGCCCTAGGAAAAGGAGACACCAACCTGTCATGTGCGATCTAATGAGCAGGAAAAGAATCTGGGAGCCTAGAGCCCCCACAAGGAAAAATTAGTGGGTGTTTAGGACCCACTGGCAGCCAAGCTCTGCCCTGCCCGCAGTGCATCTCGCTCGCCGGCGGCCCCACTGAGCAACTCCTCCCGCTCCCTCCCAGCACTTCCTGCCCACTGCAAAACAGCTCTTTCATGGAATTCAGGATGCTCCGGGAGGGTAGGGGAGGAGCGGGGACATGGCATACTTGGGGGAGGAGATGGGGAAGAGGCGGGGTGGGGATGGGGAAGGGGTGGGATAGAAGCGGGACAGGGGTGGAGCAGGGGAAAGAAGAGAGGGGGCTGGGGGTTAGAGGAAGGGGTTGATTTGGGGGTGCGGCCGGGGCAGAGCAGGGGCGGGAATAGGTGGGGCGGAGCTTTGGGGAAGGGGTGGAGTGGGGGCGGGGCCTGGGGCAGAGCGGGAGTTGAGCACCCACTGGCCTGAGGGGAAGTCGGTGCCTACTGAGGGGATGGACAAAGGACTGATAGAATCATAGAATATCAGGGTTGGAAGGGACCTCAGGAGGTATCTTGTCCAACCCCCTGCTCATGGCAGGACCAATCCCCAACTAAATCATCCCAGCCAGGGCTTTGTCAAGCCTGACCTTAAAAACCTCTAAGGATGGAGATTCCACCACCTCCCTAGGGAACCCAGTCCAGTGCTTCACCACCCTCCTATTAGGAAATAGTGTTTCCTAATATCCAACCTAGACCTCTCGCACTGCAACTTGAGACCATTGCTCCTTGTTCTGTCATCTGCCACCACTGAGAACAGCCGAGCTCCATCCTCTTTGGACCCCCCCTTTCAGGTAGTTGAAAGCAGCTATCAAATCCCCCCTCACTCTTCTCTTCTGTAGACTAAATAAGCCCAGTTCCCTCAGCCAATCCTCATACGTCATACGCCCCAGCCCCCTAATCATTTTCCTTCCCCTCCGCTGGACTCTCTCCAATTTGTCCACATCCTTTCTGTAGTGAGGGGCCCCAAACTGGACACAATACTCCAGGTGTGGCCTCACCAGTGCCGAATAGAGGGGAATGATCACCTCCCTCGATCTGCTGGCAATGCTCCTACTAATGCAGCCCAATATGCCGTTAGCCTTCTTGTCAACAAGGGCACACTGCTGACTCAAATCCAGCTTCTTGTGCATTGTAATCCTCAGGTCCCTTTCTGCAGAACTGCTGCTTAGCCAGTCAGTCCCCAGCCTGGGATGGGATTCTTCCGTCCAAAATGCAGGACTCTGCACTTGTTCTTGTTGAACCTCATCAGATTTTTTTTGGCCCAATCCCAATTTGTGTAGGTCACTCTGGACCCTATCCCTACCCTCCAGGGTATCTACCTCTCCCCCCAGCTTAGTGTCATCTGCGAACTTGCTGAGGGTGCAATCCATCCCATCATCCAGATCATTAATGAAGATGTTGAATAAAACCAGCCCCAGGACTGACCCATGGGAAAGCGGGGGAGGGAGTGGAGGAGAGGAGGCCCACGGTGAGCGGAAGGGACCCCACAGAGCGGGGGGTGTAGTGCAGGAGAGGGGGAACTCAGCCAGGCAGCGGTGGGCGATGGGGGCTGGGAGAAGGGGCTAAGCAGATACAGGAAGAGATGGAGCACAGGAGGGGCCACCGGGGCCCAGGCATCCGGGGCCTGGTCGGCGGATGTGCCAGGGGAGGCTTAGCCTCCCCGCCTATTATACCCACGGCCTGTGTTTCCTCTGAGGGATCTCCAGTGTCAATGTTCCCCGGAGCTCGCCTTCCCTGACAGGCCTGAGCAACCAGAGCTTGTAACTAGACCACTCACAGCCTCCCCGCGGGGAGCGTATGGACACAAACAGGCTGGAGACAAGTGATGGCAGAAATCACTGGGGACTCGGGGAGCTGAGGAGGAGGCCACACCCCACAGGAGCTGAATTTCTGACTCGGGGCTGAGTAGTGCAGGTTGGATGCGCAGCACAGCTGTGAGGCTGTCTGCTGCGATCGATCCCCCGGGGGTCGATTTAGTGGGGGTCTAGTGAAGACCCACTAAATCGACAGTGGAGCGCTCTCCGGGCGACTCGGGGACTACACCAGGAACGCCAGGAGTAAGGTAAGTCTCCCGTCGGCCCAGCACAGAGTAGACACAGCAGTAAGTCGACCTAAGCTACGTCGAATCCAGCTGTGTTATTCACGTAGCTGGAGCAGCGTCACTTAGGACGACTTACTGCGGTAGGACAGACACTGCCTGAGGCCTGAGTTTCCACTGCAGTCTGGATGCTCAAACACCGGATTGGCAACACAAGTCACCAAGCCCAGGCCACACAGAGACAGGCTCAGTGTGCAGTGTGGACACCCCCTCACACAAGCCCAGGATTGTCAAATGAGGAAATCCTTCCTTTCCTTTGACTTGCTGGCAGAGGAGCCCAGTGATATTGGAGCTCCCCAAGCGTCAGTGACAAACGCAGCGCTCCAGCCACTGAGCTCTAGGGCTCCCTGCTGAAAGAAACGCTTCAGGAGGGACAGGTCAAAGAGAGGTGCTGGTCTTTGGCCAAGGGCAGGGAGTCCCACCCTCAAATAGAGACCATTTCCCTCATTGTCTGTCTGTGCTGGGGCAGGAGCAATAACACGGCCTCCTGCATTTGCTATTGCAGAGAGTGGTTTCTGACGGTCTCCTCAAACACAGGGTGCGAAACAGGCCTCAGACCTGACTGGCTGTAAACAAGAACTACGCAGCTAGACTGAGCCAGCTGAGAATTCAGATGTGCCCCTTGCCTAGAGCGATGGACTGAGCTGTGAGGGGACTGGAACCTGAGCTCCCAATGTTTAACTGGCACTCGTTCAGCATCTTTCCTCCGAGTGCCGTCACTGTAGGTTAAATACTCCAGCACCAGACTCCCTGCCAGCTCTGGGCCCCACAAGCTTTCCTTGGGACTGGATTCTGTACAGCAGGGGTGCATGGAACCAGCAGGTGCATGTGACTCTTTGGTGAGGTTTTGCGTGCAAGGTGTGTGTGTGAATCTTTGTGTGTCAGAAGCAATGAGTGTGGCACTCTCACTGAACCGACAGAGGGCCACGGTGGTTGGAGCGAGACAGCAGAAGAATAAGGGGGCAACGATGGGCATAACGATGATGATTGTGTTGTGTTTCATTCCTTAGATCTGGTGCCACCGCCCATCCCTTTAGCCTTGTAGTTTACCAAAGGTAAAACTAACCGTCTGTCAGATACAAGGGAGTGTTTGTGTTCATTTCCGCTAGCTACACAGGGGTTTGATGTTGCTGCTTTCAATCCTCCAGCTCTGCCGGGATAAGGAACAATTCAGGCCGTCACAGAACTGAAGGAGGGAGATGATTTTCTGTCAGGGAGGGACGTCTCCTCTTCAAGGTGTTTGGCAGGCAGCCTCCTTCCCAGCTCTGTCCTGAGAAAAGCCAGTTGAAAAGGGACCCTCCTCAGCCTGGTGAAAATGAGCCAGTGAGTGAGCGTGGGGGAGAGCAAGCGACAGAGGGAGGAGGAGTGAGCGGGTCAGGACCTCGGCCAAGGGGCGGGACATGGATGGTCAGTTTTGTTGGGTCAGAAAGTTGGCAACCCTACATCCAGGGGAATCATCCACTATGATTCTCTTCTCAGTGAATTATCACTTCACATTGTTTGCTCAGACCACCCTCCCCGGCCCACTCACTGCTGTGCAGGGCTGTAAGTGTGTCCATTGCTGGACAGCAGAAATTCCTGCCTATTTCCCTTCCGGCTGGAGCAGGATTGGAGTGTGTTTGTGTTAATGACATTGCTGTAGATTGTTGTTCGTTCCCCATCTTGTCAATTCAGACAGTCCCTTTCCCATTCAGATCTCCAGCATCTCGTTCCAATAGCAGGTCCGGTTTTCTCTGGGGCACTGACATGTTTCAGGGGGTTGGTGAGTGAACTCAGCCTTGCATTCCGTCCTTGATGAGGTGGGACAAGGGTGGTCAGTTTTGTTGGGTCAGAAAGTTGGCAACCCTAGACCCAGGGGAAACAAACACCCAACGAGGCTGGCCAGGGGCAGGACATCAGCTTGGAGGGGAGGGGTGGGGGTGGCAGTGACATCACAAAGGCCTGTTGCAGGAACTCGGCCTATTGGGCAAAGGTGGTGGGGAGGGGGTGACCTCACAGAGAGACCCTGACATCAGCCGGGCAGGACAAAGGTGCAGGGCCAGGCCAGTCTCTGAGACCCCCCCCGGCTTTGCTGCCGCAAGTCTCCTTCGCTAGGTCTCTCCTCGAGGACTGAGAGAGAATGAGGATTCATGGATGTGAGCATGAGGAGGAACCTCTGTAGAGTTTTCTCGTTTCCTACCACTGATTGTGCCAGAAAACAAACTTCCCTTTTACAAGGTAAGAGGCCCAGAGAGGTTTGGAACCTGTTCAGTCTGATCCCCCTGGTGCAGGCAGCATTCTAGGCCCAGAAAACACTGGCTTAAAGGGCAGAATTTGGTTTCCTACCTAGGACATTGACACTTGGAATCCCTGGGGACATTGGGGTTTATCCTTTTTGGTTTCCCTTTTCCTCTCTCCTTCCTCCTCTTCTCTTGCTTCTTTTTCCCCTTTCCCCGGCTTCCCTACCTCTACCAAGGAGCGGTGTGTGTGGAGTGTGGATGGGGTGGGGGGTGCTCTCATTGCGGGAGGTCCTCACAAAGAGGTGGGGCTTGATCTGAGAGTGATCCCCTCTGATGGTGACCTGAGCCGTCCTTTGGGACATCTGGTGAGACCTCTCAGTCTCCCTCCCCTCAGTGCTGATTGGCCGAGCAGGGGGCTATCAACAGCGAGGAGACTCAGGTCCTTTTGGTCTCTTTTCAAATCAGGCAAATAAGTCACAACCAATCCAATGTATGGGATTAATCTTGCTGCTTCTCTCCATTAATTATCTCTTAGCAGTTCATGATTTCCTCTAATGTTCTAGGTCTTCTAAAATACTTGCTGAATAATTACTATGAACCACTGTTGTTCTGTAGCTCACTTGAGAGCACTTTATTCTGATCAGTCACTGTATGAAATTCAAGATGTGACAGATAGGTTGAAAGTCAGGAGCAGTGTTTCCTCTAATTTTTTGGGTCGCCATGTGCGGAATGAATTCTGTTGTGTGCACCAATATGGAGGTGAGGTGTGACACATCACCTGTATATTGGTGCACATTACAAAATTCCTTCTGCACCTGGACGGTGTGTGGCAGGGGTGAGGCTGAAGGGTTCGGAGTGTGTGGGAGGACTTGGGGGGGCAAGGGTTGGGGTGCAGGGGGGTGAGGGCTCTGGCTGGGGGTGCGGGCTCTGGGGTGGGGTTGGGAATGAGGGGCTTAGGGCTAGGGCAGAGGGTTGTGGTGCTGGGTTGTGAGGGCTCCAGCTGCGGGTGTGGGCTCTGGGGTGGGGATGGGGATAAGGGGCTCAGGGCTATGGCCGAGGGTTGGGGTGCAGGGTGGTGAGGGCTCCGGATGTGGTTGTGGGCTCTGGGGTGGAGCTGGGAATGAGGGGTTTCGGGAGCAGGTTGCCTGAGGGAGAGAGGACTCCCCAGCCCTCTCTCTCCACAGCAGCCCAGGGCCAGATGAGAGGGCACCTGTCTCCTAGCTGCAGCAGCTCTAGTGTGGCTGGGCTGCGGGAGGGGACAGGATGTATTTTTCCTAAGTCAAAAGGGGGAAGGGAAGGAGTTATGCTTCAGTTTTTACCTCATAAACTTAAGTCCTGTCTAACCTACAAGATGCTATGGGAATAAGACACCATGTCATGTGGTGACATCACAAGAGCAGAGGGTGTGAGAACTGCAGCAACCGAGAGGGCAAGGGATTTAGAGGCAGATTGCTTCAAATGCTGCATTCGTCGGCTGGCATTTAACAGCAACGCTTAGCTAACAGAATGGAGAAAGGAATTCTCTGCTAAAGATTCAACCTGCCCCTTTGGCCAACTCCACCCCTTCCCTGAACAGAGTGTGCTCAGAACAACACCGCCCCCCCCCCCACACACACACACACAAGCCCACAGCTGGGCGCCCAGCACAAAGCAAGGGAGGGGGTTGCTTGGCTTGTTTTACTTTTTACTTTGCAGAAGGTTTTTTGAAAAGCATTTTCTGCTCCTGTTCCCCATGGTGAGGAAGCAGATGGTTGTGGGGAAGGGAACTTGAGAGTGGTGGAGCCAGGGCAGTTAGGGGAAGTTCCGGAGGCTGAAGAGGGCAATGGCGGGCTGAAGGTGACCAGGTGCGGTGCGGGGAAGGGAACGGTTTATGGAGGCTGAACAGGGCGATGGGGGGAGTTGGAGGAGGCTGAAGGGGAGATGGGGGAAGGGGACATTTGGGGGGAGGCTGAAGGGGGCAATGGGTTGAAGGAGGCCAGGGGCAGAGAGGCAGTTGTGGAGGCTGCTCATCCCCATGAGAGGGGAGGAGGAAGAGGAGCTGCCATTGTATCAGAAGCTGTTTCCTATTAGAACTTGCAACTTCACTGTTCCTGAGCAGGGTCCTGTGATCAAAGGGGAACTAGATGGGTTCATGGAGGACAGGTCCATCAATGGCTTAGCCGGGATGGGCAGAGATGTGTCCCTAGCCTCTGTCTGTCAGAAGCTGGGAATTGGGCAACAGGGGATGGGTCACTGGATGATTCCTGTCTGTTCATTCCCTCTGGGGCACTTGGCACTGGCCGCTGTCAGCAGACAGGACACTGGGTTAGATGGACCCAGCATCTCCAGGTAGGTCCCACGGCTCCAGTAGCCCCAACAAACACTGTGGGGTTTTAATTCATAGCTGTTGTCGGTCTTGGGGAGACCTTGGTGCACCAGCGGGGGAGGGTGTCTGACGGGGTTGGTGGTCTGGCTCGGGGTGGGGGGATGGCACAGCTGGGAGGTGGAGGGGTCTGTGTGGTGTGGGAGGGTAGGGGATGGATCGGTGCTGTGGGAGAGGAGAGGGGGGTTGTTGGCAGGGTCGATTGGGTTGTACGGATGGGGCCTGGGTCTGGGAGGGGCCTGGGGGAGGGAGAGGCTATAGGGGACTTGGATTGGGGGTTGGGTCAATGGCATGGCAGTGGCTGTTGGGCTGGGAGGTAGTGAGGGGCAGCAGCATGGCTGCCCCCAGGGGGACACAGCATGGCTGTGGGGGGCTGCGGGGGGAGGGGCTGTCGGGTGGCACAGCTGGGTGGGGTGGCTGCACCCTGGCTTGGGGCGAGGAGGACAGTCGATGGGAGATTGTGGAGTGGTGGGCCACACTGGGGCCTGGGGGCTTGTGGGGGGAAGCCCCATGGGGCTGTGGGCGGGGTAGTGGGGTGGCACCAGGCCACGGTTGTTGGTCGGCGTTGGGGCATCTCTGGCTGTGTGCACCAGTGGGGGACGGGGGGTCTGTCACCCACTAGGCGTAAGTTGTGGCATTGACTGATCTAGTGACATTTTGTATCTTTATTTTTATTTAAATACACAGCTCGATCCCCTCGGCCCGGCGCCTTTGAAATCCCTGGGCCCCTGGGCATGGACCCCTTGGCCCCAAGTCCCTGCTGGGGGCCGGGGGTGACGCCACAAGACATGAATAAGAGCCAGACCCCCCGGCCAGACCCAGGGACTCCAGCTCGCCAGGGCCCAGGAGGCGGCGGGCTGAGCGAGCCGGGGCCCAGCCCAGCAGCAGGAGTGAATTGCGGGCGCTGCCTTGCCAGCCCCCCGGGCCTCGGCTGCTGCCGCTGGGGCCCCCCGAGTCCTGGCTGCGGGCGGGGGAGGGACATTCCCACTGCCACTCCCCCGTGAGAGACTCTCCCCGGGCAGAGACCCCGGCCCGGCCCCCTGACTGGGACCCCGAGCCCCCCCGGCAGTGCCCCACGTGGGGAGAAGGGGAGACGTGCCCCCCGCAGGGAGCTGCTCCCGGTGCAGCCTGTGCGGGGCGGGGGGCCCAGGCTGCTCCCAGCGGGGCGAGTCCCGGCCTCAGGCAGAGGGAAGCGGCTGCAGCGCCCAGGGTTTGCAGGGGGTGGGGGCGGGACAGCGACATGTGGGGAGCCAGGGGGAGGGGGAAGGGTTGTGGGAAGGGGCAGGAATTGGGGAACAGGGATTCAGGAGGGGGGTGAGCAGGGATGTGGGAGGGAGGGGAAGGGGAATGTGGTAGGGGGCGGGAGGGGGGTGACCGGGGATGTGGGAGGGGGCAGGAATTGGGGAACAGGGATGTGGGAGGGGGCGGGAGGGGGAATGTGGTAGGGGGCGGGAGGGGGGTGACCGGGGATGTGGGAGGGGGCAGGAATTGGGGAACAGGGATGCAGGGGGCGGGAGGGGGATGACCGGGGATCTGGGAGGGGGTAGGAATTGGGGAACAGGGATGTAGGAGGGGGGTGACCAGGGATCTGGGAGAGGGCAGGAATTGGGGAACAGGGATGCAGGGGGCAGGAGGGGGCCGGGGGATGTGGGGCGCTGGAGGGAGGCTGGGGAACACACAGGTATCGGGGCAGGGGGAGAATTCTGGGGCTCAGGAGAGCAGAGCTAGACTAGAGGGAAACTCTGAGTGTCCGATAAAGGGAAGAAAAGGGGGGCTGTGGGGAAGGGGCTGTGGGGGGGCTGGAGGGAGACTATGGAGGAAGCAGAGACTGGCTGGGGAGGGCAGAGCCAGAGGGCAGGAGGAGGGAGGGGGATGGGCAGAGATACAATGGCAGCTCCCCCAGCCCATGGGGTAGGAGATTGGGAGGGGCTGCCCCGCCCAGCAGCCACTGGGAATCTTTTTCCCTAGACATGGTCAAACCAGGGATATCAAAGGTGAACCCGGAAGTACTGGGTTTACTGGTTTGCTTACCGGTTAACCGGACCTTGCCAGTTAACCCCGCCGACCGGCCAGCCCCCCTGGGCCAGAGGAGTCCCGGCCGCAGTGGGCTGGGGGGTGTGGGGCAGCCCCACGCCGGTGGGCAGGCAGGATCCCGGACAGAGCCACGCTGGAGTGGCTCCAGCCCTGTCTGCGGCAGCCATGGCGGCCTGGAGCAGACCCTGCCGTACCTGGTCGGTGGGACCCCAGCCCCGGCTGCCCTGTGCCGGCCCGCTGGAGAGACCTGAGGTAACACGGTTAACGAGTTCAATGATATAATTCTAACCGGTTAATCGTTTTAACCAATATTTACATCCCTAGGTCAAATAATCATGGGGGGGGCACCAGACTTCCTGCTAAGGGCTCAGAATTTGCAAATATCCCCCCACCCCCTATGCGCGCACACGCCCCCTGCTCCTAATTTACCCTTTGTTTGGTTAAGACAGTCTCATTATTTGGGGATCTTACTCCTGGATGATAAATGTTTGGGGCTGACAGGACTGAACAGGGTCCCTGTCCGATTTCTGTGTCAACCAGAGTCACCGCTAGCACAAGCAGGAAGGGAGTTCACCTCCCAGTTGTTTTGGTTTGATTCTGGTTCAGTTCCATTCAATACGTTTGGTTTCATTTCTGGTTCAAGGCCACTGAAAGAAACAAAAATAGAAGTTCAGTTACTGGTTTAAATCCTATTTCAAACTTAGTGGAGGTAAATCCAGCTGCAATTCAATATTGGAAACTGTTTGGATTTTTGATTATTTATTTATTTGGTAACTTTAACTTTACATGAGTTTCCCTAGTGTTTTTGTATGGTCAAATATACTTGATTATTTTTTCCTAAACAGTCTGTTTGAGAAACCTAAAAAACCGTATTTAAACATTTGCTTTGTCATACAGGCCCTCTGCAGTGAAAGGACACATTGGAGGCCCGGAAATTGTCTTTTGACGCTCACGTGTGTTATGGAACTGCCGGTATGAATTTTGCTAGTTGATTTAGCGTGGGCGTGACATTTTTCAGCTGTTCCCAGTAGTTCAATATGTTTTCTTTCTTATGGAGACGTGGCCCATCTGTGAATGAATCAGGAATTGGCCCAATCCTTTTTTGAGCTTTCCATCATCCAGATATCGCTTCCTTTTTAGAGATTTCACAAGCGTTCAGAAGACATTCCAATTCATCTTTCAGTTTCAGACGTGTCTGACATTGATTCTCTGATATCATTATTTCTGACTCAAGCATTTCCATCTTCATCCACTTTTTGGTGTCATGAAATTTTGCCTTGACTTTGTCCTCTGCTGACAGTGGGGGTTGATGTCTAGGATAAAGATATGTGTGTGAGAGAAACAGATCTCTCTGGGGTAGGGGTGGGTATCAGACAGTGCCGCGGAGGGGGCTGGCGGGAGGCTTCAGCGGGGAAGGGAGTTTGGAGCTTGAACCCTGCCTCAAGTGGGGCAACTGGAGGGAGGAGCTGCCCCAGGGGTGGGGATGATGGGAGGAGGCATGTCAAGGGGAGAGGTTTGGGCAGCCATTACCTTTGCCCTTGGACTTGAAGAATTATTATGAACTTCAGGGCCCAGGAAGCATCCAACCACTTCTCTCCCCGGGGGTATCTCAGAGATGGATCATCTACCTCTGGGCCTCCTTCTGCCTCCCAGGGTGTGCAGGCAGCTCCCAAGGTTTCCCTCTCCCTCCCTGCTCTTTTGGGCTGGCCCCCTTCTCTTCTCATTGTTCTGGGGCCATCACTAGCCCGCTACTCTGTTGTCTTCTCTTCAAATGAAAATAAGATCTCTGTAGGTTATTATTTTTTTTTTTATATAATGAGCTTTAAAAATGCTGAATCTTTCTTTTAACTGGTAACACACACACACACACCGCCCTTTTTTTTTTTGGTTCAGTTCTGGTTCAGTCGGTAAAACAAATGCAGGGGTGAGATTCGGTTCTGGTTCATGTACGAAATCCCGGGTTGAACTGGGTCTCCGGTTCCGCTTTGGGTCCAGAGGGGCAAATGAGATCAGCATCAGCCTGACTGTCCCTGGGGGCTGCGGGGGCAGCGCAGGGAGGCTCAGTCGTTAGCTGCCCCCAGCAGAGGCTCTGGTCATTGCTCAGGCCAAGGAGTCGGTGTCCGTCTCTCTCAGAGCTCAGGATACTGAAGCCCTTGACCTCGCAGGGCTTCCTGGGGCAGATGCTGCTGCCTCTGCTGGGATCTGGGGGCCTGGGCTGAGGAGCTGCTGCTGCCGAGTGGGGTCTGTGCTGGGACAGACCATCACGATGATCCCAGACCAGCTGTGCCCAGCCAAGGGGGGACTTTCTCCTGGGTCTGGAACTATCCCCCGGGGGCAGCCCTGGGCTCTGCTGGCATCAGCTCCTGAGCCAGAGACTGCAGGTGATACGAGAGATCTGGGGTAAGTGCTGGGGCCTGGCTGGAAAGTGACTCTGCAGAAATGGCTCCTGCTCGCCCCATCTCTGCCCCGAGTGTCTGCGCAGCGCAGAGCTGCTGCCCCAGCGCCCCCAGGCTCACCCCCGTTAGCAGTGGCTGTAGCTATTGGCAAGGAAACGCCCATGGGAATGCAGGACAGTGACCGGCTCTTTGTGCAGGAGGGAGAGGGGAGAGACTGGATGGGGCAGCTGGAGCAATCAGTGGGGAGGGAGGTTCTGGGCACCCAGCCTTGCCCAGCTCCATTCCCTGCAGCCCCCCGGGGCAGTGACTTTCCTGGGAGAGGGGAGGGGCAGAGAGAGGAAAAGCCAGTTCCTGCCTCTGCCTGGTCCCTGCGCTGCTGAGGGAATGGGCTGTTCTGGGGACAGTGTCGGGGGATCCCCCGAAGTGGCTCCTTTGATTCTGCTCTTTTCTGGCATTTGGCTCAGAGACTCTTTTCCTGGGAGAGTGTAATAGCGTCTGGTGGGTTTAGTCCCGGGGGAGAGGTCAGGTCTGTGCTGTAATAGCGTCACTGAGGCTTCTCCCAGTATGGCAGAGTCTAGAGTAACATTTACAACATTGAGAGATGCACCCAAAATCTCTAGGAATTTTGATTTGGGGGAGGGGATCATAGGTGCTGACTGCATGGGGGAGCAGTTAACGAGGCACCACAGGGATTGGCTGTAGCCCCCTCACTATTCAACTTTGTAATTAACCATCTGGAAGTAAATATAAAATCACTGCTGATAAAGTCTGTGGCTAGCACAGCTTGGAGGAGTGGTAAATAATGCTAATGATGGGGCAGTTGTACAGAGCAGCCTGGATGGTTTGGTAAACTGGGATTAGTAAAACAAATGCAGTTTAATACAGCCAAAAGCCAGGCCCTATAGCTGGGAACGGAGGCTGGTGGCCACCCCTAGAGCCTAGGGAACCGTAGCCTGGAAAGCAGGGACTATGAAAAGGATTTAGGGTCATAGAGGACAAACAGCTGAACCTGAACTTCTGTGAGCTGCTTTCAGGTTAAGCCTGCAGCTTTGGGCAAGTAATTTAGACCCTGGGTCTGTGTTGGAGCAGACGGGCGTGTCTGGCTCAACAAGACAGGGTTCTGGGATCCTGAGCTGCCAGGGCAGGAAAGCAGGGGCAGAAGTAGTCTTGGCACATCGGTTGGCAGCTCCCAAGGGGCTTTCTGTGATCCAACCCGTCACAAGGGACAAAACACTCCAATCCCTCCCGGTGGGAGGAGCCAGGTTTGCTCTTCAAATTCTGTCCTTGGTAAATGTCCAGGTCTGGGAATGTCCCACAACAGCATTTCTAATGGGAAGCTGGCTGCAGAACAATGAAACTGCTGAGAGCTCCTATGCAGGAGGGGTGGGAATTCAGTCTCTGTGTTCTGTCAGTGCAGCTAGAGCAATAGGAAAACCTCACCTGTCACTGTAGCAACTGTCTACTCTAAAGTATTACAGGAGCATTTTAAGGATAGATAGATCTACCTCCAGTTGGCACTAGGGATGCACCAGCACTGAGACTATAGCAATGACAAGAGTTCAATGCTTCCAGAGTTGGCAGGATTCAAACCTACGTGGGAAAGCCCCAAGGGATTTCTAGTCCAGCACCTTAACCCCTCAGCCACAACTTTCTGATGGCCCGTAGTTTCCCTACACTATGATTCTCTTCTCAGTGAATTATCACTTCACATTGTTTGCTCAGACCAGCCTCCCCGGCCCAATCACTGCTGTGCGGGGCTGTAAGTGTGTCCATTGCTGGACAGCAGGAATTCCTGCCCATTTCCCTTCCGGCTGGAGCAGGATTGGAGTGTGTTTGTGTTAATGACATTGCTGTAGATTGTTGTTCGTTCCCCATCTTGACAATTCAGACAGTCCCTTTCCCATTCAGATCTCCATCATCTTGTTCCAATAGCAGGTCCGGTTTTCTCTGGGGCACTGACACGTTTCAGGGGGTTGGTGAGTGAACTCAGCATTGCATTCCGTCCTTGATGAGGCGGGACAAGGGTGATCAGTTTTGTTTGGTCAGAAAGTTGGCAACCCTAGATCCAGGGAAAACAAACACCCAACGAGCCTGGCCAGGGGCAGGACATCAGCTTGGAGGGGAGGGGTGGGGGTGGCAGTGACATCACAAAGGCCTGTAGCAGGAACTCGGCCTATTGGGCAAAGGTGGTGGGGAGGGGGTGACCTCACAGAGGGACCCTGACATCAGCCGGGCAGGACAGAGGTGCAGGGCCAGGCCAGTCTCTGAGACCCCCCCCCAGCTTTGCTGCCGCAAGTCTCCTTCGCGAGGTCTCTCCTTGAGGACTGAGAGAGAATTAGGATTCACGGATGTAAGCATGAGGAGGAACCTCTGTGGAGTTTTCTCCTTTCCTACCATTGATTGTGCGAAAAACAAACTTCCCTTTTACAAGGTAAGAGGCCCAGAGAGGTTTGGAACCTGTTCAGTCTGATCCCCCTGGTGCAGGCAGCATTCTAGGCCCAGAAGACACTGGCTTAAGGTGGCCAAATTTGATTTCCTGCCTAGGACATTGACACTTGAAATCCCTGGGGACATTGGGGTTTATCCTTTTTGGTTTCCCTTTTCCTCTTTCCTCCCTCCTTTCTCCTCTTCTCTTGCTTCTTTTTTCCCTTTCCCTGGGTTCCCCCCTCTACCAAGGAGGGTTGTGTGTGGAGTGTGGATGGGGTGGGGGGTGCTCTCATTGCAGGAGGTCCTCACAAAGAGGTGGGGCTGGATTTGAGAGGGATCCCCTCTGATGGTGACCTGGGCCATCCTTTGGGACATCTGGTGAGACCTCTCAGCCTCCCACCCCTCAGAGTCTCAGTGCTGATTGGCCGAGCAGGGGGTTATCAACAGCGAGGAGACTCAGGTCCTTTTGGTCTCTTTTCAAATCAGGCAAATAAGTCACAACCAATCCAATGTATGGGATTAATCTTGCTGCTTCTCTCCATTAATTGTCTCTTAGCAGGTCAGGATTTCCTCTAGTGGTTGAGGTCTTCTAAAATACTTGCTGAATAATTACTATGAACCACTGTTGGTCTGTAGCTCACTTGAGAGCACTTTATTCTGATCAGTCACTGTATGAAATTCAAGATGTCACAGATAGGTTGCAAGTCAGGAGCAGTGTTTCCTCAGATTTTTTAAGTCCGTGTGCGGAATGAATTTTGTGATGTGCACCAATATGTGCAATTTTGTTATGTGACACATCACCTGTATATTACTGTGTCATAACTATAAAGGGAAGGGTAACAGCTGTCCTGTGTATAGTACTATAAAATCCCTCCTGGCCAGAGACTCCAAAATTCTTTTCCCTGTAGAGGGTTGAGAAGCTGAGGTAACCTCGCTGGCATCTGACCCAAAGGGCCAATAAGGGGACAAGATACTTTCACATCTTGGGCGGGGAAGGCTTTTGTTTGTGCTCTTTGTTGGGGTGTGCATTCGCTCTCGGGACTGAGAGGGACCAGAAATCAATCCAGGTTCTCCACATCTTTCTAAACAAGTCTCTCCTATTTCAAACTTGTAAGTAAATAGCCAGGCAAGGCGTCTTAGTTTTCCTTTGTTTTCCTTAACTTGTAAATGTACCTTTTACTAGAGTGTTTATCTTTGTTTGCTGTACTTTGAACCTAAGACTAGAGGGGAGTCCTCTGAGCTCTTTAAGTTTGATTACCCTGTAAGGTTAATTTCCATACTGATTTTACAGAGATGATTTTTACATTTTTCTTTAATTAAAAGCCTTCTTTTTAAGAACCTGATTGATTTTTCATTGTTTTAAGATCCAAGGGGTTTGGATCTTTATTCACCAGGAGTTGGTGGGAGGAAGGAGGGGGGATGGTTAATTTGTCCTTGTTTTAAGATCCAAGGGGTTTGGATCTGTATTCACCAGGGAATTGGTGAAGGTTTCTCAAGGCTTCCCAGGCATGGGAATTCTTGGGATGGTGGCAGCGGACCAGAGCTAAGCTGGTAGTTAAGCTTAGAAGTTTTCATGCAGGCCCCTACATTTGTACCCTAAAGTTCAAAGTGGGGATACAGCCTTGACATGCTGCACATCAGAAAATTCATTCTGCACATGGACAGTGTGTGGCAGGGGTGAGGCTGAAGGGTTCGGAGTGTGGGAGGGGGCTGAAGTGGGGCAGAGGTTTGGGGTGTGGGCTCTGGGGTGGGGCTGGGAATGAGGGGCTCAGGGCTAGGGGAGAAGGTTGGGGTGCAGGAGGCTGAGAGCTCCGGCTGGAGGTGTGGGCTCTGGGATGGGGCTGCGAATGAGGGGCTCAGGGCTAGGGCAGAGGGTTGTGGTGCAGGGAGTGAGGGCTCGGGCTGGGGGTGTGGGCTCTGGGGTGGGGCTGGGAATGAGGGGCTCAGGGCTAGGGTAGAGGGTTGTGGTGCAGGGGAGTGAGGGGTCCAGCTGGGGGTGCAGTCTCTGGGGCGGGGATGGGAATGAGGGGATAGGGCTAGGGCAGAGGGTTGGGGTGCAGGGGGGTGAGGGCTCTGGCTGGGGGTGCGGGCTCTGGGGTGGGTCAGGGAATGAGGGGCTCAGGGCTAGGGCAGAGGGTTAGGGTGCAGGGGGGCTCAGGACTCCAGCTGGGGTTGTGGGCTCTGGGGTGGGGCTGGGAATGAGGGGTTTGGGGAGCAGGTTGCCCGAGGGAGAGAGGACTCCCCCCAGCCCTCTCTCACCACAGCAGTGAGAGAGCACCTGTCTCCTGGCCGCAGCAGCTCTGGTGGGGCTGGGGCTGGGGCTGGGGCTGAGGGAGGGGACAGAATTTATTTTTCCTAAGTCAAAACGGGGAAGGGAAGGAGTTATGCTTCAGTTTTTACCTTATAAACTTTGGTCCTGTCTAATATATAAGACGCTATGGGAATAAGACACCATGTCATGTGGTGACATCACAAGAGCAGAGGCTGTGAGAACTGCAGCAACCGAGAGAGCAGGGGATTTAGAGTCAGATTGCTTCAAATGCTGCATTCCTCGGCAGACATTTAACAGCAATACTTAGCTAACAGAATGGAGAAAGGAATTCTCTGCTAAAGATTCAACCTGCCCCTTTGGCCAACTCCACCCCTTCCCTGAACAGAGTGTGCTCAGAACAACACTCCCCCCCCACACACACAAGCCCACAGCTGGGCACCCAGCACAAAGCAAGGGAGGGGGTTGCTTGGCTTGTTTTATTTTTACTTTGCAAAAGGTTTTTTCAAAAGCCTTTTCTGCCCCTGTTTCCTATGGTAAGGAAGCAAATGGTTGTGGGGAAAGGAACCTGAGAGTGGTGGAGCCAGGACAGTGGGGGAAAGTTGCCAGAGGCTGAAGAGGGCAATGGCGGGCTGAAGGTGACCAGGTGCGGTGCGGGGAAGGGAACAGTTTGGGGAGGCTGAACAGGGCGATGGGGGGCAGTTGAAGGAGGCTGAAGGGAGAGATGGGGGAAGGGGACATTTGGGGGGAGGCTGAAGGGGGCAATGGGTTGAAGGAGGGCAGAGGGAGAGAGGCAGTTGTGGGGGCTGCTCATCCCCACGGGAGGGGAGGAGGAAGAGGAGCTGCCCTTGTATCAGAAGCTGTTTCCTATTAGAACTTGCAACTTCACTGTTCCTGAGCAGGGTCCTGTGATTGAAGGGGAACTAGATGGGTTCATGGAGGACAGGTCCATCAATGGCTGTTAGCCGGGATGGGCAGGGATGTGTCCCTAGCCTCTGTCTGTCAGAAGCTGGGAAGTGGGCAACAGGGGATGGGTCACTGGATGATTCCTGTCTGTTCATTCCCTCTGGGGCACCTGGCTCTGGCCACTGTTGGCAGACAGGACACTGGGCTAGATGGACCTTTGGTCTGACCCAGTCTGGCCGTCCTTATCTTCTAATGTACTTCTCACATGCTCAGTAACATCTGCAAGTTGCTGCCCTCACGCGCTCAGAGACTCTTTTCCTGGGATAGTGTAATAGCGTCTGGTAGGTTTAGTCCCGGGGGAGAGGTCGGGTCTGTGCTGTAATAGCGTCACTGAGGCTTCTCCCAGCATGGCAGAGTCTAGAGTGTCTATCTACAGGGACAGAGCCTGGGGGAATCGGGGTGTGAAATGGACTAACACTCATTCAGAAACCTCCCGAACTTCCCTTCTCACCCTGACAGGCTGCAGAATAACAACCCCATTTTGCTCGAGACCATCCCATCTTCCTAGGGGCTGGGGCAGGGAAATGGCTGTGGTGGATCCAGGTCAGGTAGGAGATTCTGGGGGAGCTGCTGGGGAGGGTTGTTGTAGAGGGGGAGGGTCAGGAAACACTCAGGCTGAGGTTTGGGGGGACAGGGACTGATAAACCTGCTGGGACATCCTCAGCCTATGGCCTGGTTTATGAACAGACCCATTGGGAGCGTGTGAACATTCCCCCATTTCTGAAACTGGAAACACCCCCCTGGACAGGGCTGGGAAACCAGAGCAGAGCACTGGAGCCTGAACCCCCTAGTCAGAGACTGCAGTGAATACAAAGGGGCGGTGCTGGGATTCCTGTCCCTGGTCTCTGCCCAGAGCTCTGCCTCCCTCATCACCCTGTGCCTAGTAGGTGAGTGGGAAATGAGAAGCTCCTGCCCCCCCTCTGTCTGCTGGGAGGGACAAGGAGCGCTACAGGCTCAGCTAGCCAGGCTTGTTGAAAGCCTTTACACCTCCCCCACAAGGGCAAGGAGGCAGGCAGGCAAAAGAGAGGCCAAAAAAAAAAAAATCCCAGGTCCCCGTCCTCTTTTTCTCCACGGCCACTGCCTGCCAGCAAGAGTCGTTTTCCTCGACCTCCCTCCTGTGCCGTGGGGCCACTAAATCGCACCTAGACAGCCAGCTGCATCCCAATCCCCCATGCTGAAGCCTCCCTGCCAAAGTCCTGCACCTGGAGCCACATCTCGCTGGGAACTCGACTTCTTGTGCCCAGAGAGTCTCTGCCCCTCAGTAGATGTCCCGAGAAACAGTGTCCATCCCCCTTTTCTAAAGAAGGCTTTGGCGAGGCTTTTCCCCTGTGGCCTAAGGGTGAAGGCAGCTGACTTTAGATCAGGCAATTGAGGGTTCAAGTCCCTTCGTGGTTGTGCTTGCTTAGTTTTCCCTTTGTGCCGAAATTCCTGCTTTCTTCAGGCCTGGAACCTCTTCTTGGCCGCTCAGGCCCATGCTCTGGTTTCAGCTAGAGCCCCAGGACGGAATTGGGGCCTAGGGCATCACAAAGGCTAGAGCGTGAGCCTTAGTTGCTTCCAGGCTAGCCTTTGCCATTCCTGACTTGCCAAAGTAAATGGGCGGATGCCCAGGCTAGTGTGCAGAGCAGTTTCCCTCTTCCAAATGTGCGCCTGTCCCTCTGCTTGAGGGGGCTGCTAAATAGCACCTTTGGAGCCCGGCTGTTTCGCTGCTTCTCACCAGCTGGGGAACATCTCCTGCCCCACTGGGAAATGAGCAACCTTGGAGTGGGAATGGTAAGAGGCCCCAGTAGCGGGGCTGGCCCTGCTCTCCTACCGTCTTCTGATGTTGGCCACAGAGCATCAGCAGCTGCCCCCCATGCTGGTCTGCGGATGGCCTTTCAGTGGGTGTCTGGTGTGCCAGGGAGCAGGCTGGCTGGTGTCTTTGTGGCTGTCTGCAGCTCACGCGCAGGCACGGTCCTCCCCTCCTCTTGCCCCACCCTCGGTTGCTCTGTGGCTTTTAAGCCTTCCCTTGGAGCTCTCAGCACCAGCCGCCTCTGCTCTAGGAGCCCGGAGGAGGAAAGTGTGCTGGGCTCCAGCCTGGGGCTCTTCCTCCCTCCTGCCTATCAACCCTGGGCCTGGGCCTCCTTTCGTTACGCGCCATGTGGGCAAGAGTCAAAGGGCGGCAGCAAGTGCAAGGGCCAAGCTTGTGGGCATCTGGTGAAGCTGCGAGAATCGCAACCCTCAGGACTGCAGCATCTCTAGCCAGGGTGTCAAGTTCTAGGGCCCGGCCCATTGCGGCCATTCCGTCAAACCAGCCAGAGCGAGGACTTGGCACCAGTGGGCGCTAGTCACCCGGCAGGAGGGGAAAGACTTGCTCTTGCACAACTCAATAGAAGGAAGCAGAGCTCCCAGGGCTTGGCCACAAGCCAACAGGGTACCCGGTGGTCCCATGGAGAGTTGAAGTGAGATGGTAGGAGTCAGACTCCTGCATGCTGACCATTACACCAGGGGAGGGTGGGGAGCAGCTGTGTCCGGTGCAGGGCATTTGGAGTCCGGCTGCGGCAGCGATGGTGGTGCCTGGGCTGCTGCTGCCCCCAGCCAGGTCTGTACTGGGGAGAGAGCTGCATTAATTAATATGGAAATATACCTATCTCACAGAGCTGGAAGGGACCTTGAAAGGTCATCGAGTCCTGTCCCCTGCCTTCACAGCAGGACCAAGTACCGTTCCTGACAGATTTTTGCCCCAGATCCCTAAATGGCCCCCTCAAGGATTGAACTCATAACCCTGTGTTATGCAGGGGGTCAGACTAGATGATCAGGGCTGGCCTTAGAGCCTTTGAAACTATGAATTTATGAACCTAAAGATGGCTGTAACTGCTAGTGTGAAGGTTGCTGCTCCTGTCCAAGAGGAGATGCTTTGTCTGAGGTTTCCTTGGGGAGAGGCACCAGGATCCCTGTTCCCTCTTTCTCATAACCTTCCTTGGACAGAGCACATCACAGGTTCTCCCCTTTTGTTCTCTAACAGGAAACCTCCATCCACCAGATCTGTAATTCCTCCCATCCTCACACAGTCGCTGGCTGCATTTCCTAGCCTGACTCTCACCCCATGGATCTCACGCCTCCTCTGCCACTGGGCAGACATGGAAACAGCAAAGGTCAATTTCTATTTTCTTTGGTCATTGCCTGGGTCTAGTTGCAAAACTGCTTCATTATTAACCCCACTCCTTTGTGCACAGAATGTTGGGACTCTGGGAACAGATGGGGCCAAGCTGAAAACCAATAAACCTCTGTTCCCAGAGAAACCAGGAAAAGGAACAAAAGATTGTCATCGAGAAGGTTTGAGGGCCTGGAAGGATGGATTTGCAGCTGCAAATATGTTGATTATTCTCAACTATTTCAATATCTGGAATTTATTAGCATGGGGAAAATAATCAGTAAACTTTAAATGAAGAATTTTCCATACTATTTATAACATCAAGTCAGAAGTTGGGCCACCAACACAGTAACAAAGAAATCACACCGAGACCCATGACCAATGTAGGTTACAGTTTATTTAAACCCCTTTCCTGGAAAGAAATTGTACGGGGGGAATTTACACATCTATTGTATATAGCCCAATGGGGGTATAGTAGAATTTGTAGAGAATTTTGAAGTCTATCTCCATTATATTATTTCTGAGAGAACTGCCAAGATGACAGCCAGGGGATGGGAGTGGAGCTGTATCACTTTCAATAGCTTAAGATTTCTTTCTTCTGCATTATTTGATCTCATTTATGTGTGTTTCAATCATGTAAACAGACAGATATTGTCTCAATACACATACATTAGCCAATCATTACATGAGACAAAAGGTTTAGATTCACAACTTGAAGGCAATGAGTGAATTAGAACATAACATAACATAAGAACGGCCGTACCGGGTCAGACCAAAGGTCCATCTAGTCCAGTATCCTGTCTACTGACAGTGGCCAATGCCAGGTGCCCCAGAGGGAGTGAACCTAACAGGCAACGATCAAGTGATCTCTCTCCTGCCATCCATCTCCACCCTCTGACAAACAGAGGCTAGGGACACCATTCCCTACCGTCCTTTGCTAATAGCCATTAATGGACTTAACCACCATGAATTGATCCCGTTCTCTTTTAAACGCTGTTATAGTCCTAGCCTTCACAACCTTCTCAAGTAAGGAGTTCCACAAGTTGACTGTGCGCTGTGTGAAGAAGAATTTCCTTTGATTTGTTTTAAACCTGCTGCCTATTAATTTCATTTGGTGACCCCTAGTTCTTGTATTATGGGAATAAGTAAATAACTTTTCCTTATCCACTTTCTCCACATCACTCATGATTTTATATACCTCTATCATATCCCCCCTTAGTCTCCTCTTTTCCAAGCTGAAGAGTCTTTAATCTCTCCTCATATGGGACCCGTTCCAAACCCCAAATAATTTTAGTTGCCCTTCTCTGAACCTTTTCCAGTGCCAGTATATCTTTTTTGAGATGAGGAGACCACATCTGTACGCAGTATTCGAGATGTGGGCGTACCATCGATTTATGTAAGGGCAATAATATATTCTCTGTCTTATTCTCTATCCCCTTTTTAATGATTCCTAACATCCTGTTTGCTTTTTTGACCTCTTCTGCACACTGCGTGGACACAAATAACTATCCACAATGACTCCAAGATCTTTTTCCTGACTTGTTGTAGCTAAATTAGCCCCCATCACATTGTATGTATAGTTGGGGTTATTTTTTCCAATGTGCATTACTTTAGGGGCAACTCCAAGGGAAATACTATTTATGGAGATATCAATCTAAATTTTACATGAGTTTTGTTACCTTCCCTTTAGGTTCTATCCATGGAAATTCACCCATACTCGTCTGCTGAAAGATAAAATCATGGAAATCTGCCTCCAGAGAACGTGGAAGGCTGACGCGGAAGGGGAACTGAAAGATGCCCACATTCAAATCAAAACGGGATGTTCAGAACTGACTGTTGCAACGCTAGCCCCACCAGTCCCTAGGACTGGGGTTGCCAACCTGAGCCTGAGAAGGAGCCAGAATTTACCAATGAACATTGCCAAAGAGCCACAGGAATATGTCAGCAGCCCCCCATCCACTAACACCCTCCAGCCCCAAGCATCTCCCGCCCACCAATCAGCGCCTGGGAATCTGGGAATTACCTTCTGTAAAAACTCATCTTCTTTCGAAAACGTGTGGAAATAGCTGATTCAAGAAGTTGTTGACAGATGGATAGTACGCGTCTATCAGCAGCTCCTTGGGTCACCAGCCGCTGTCAACCAAGCCAGTTGGCAGACTGAAGGCAGGGCAAGAATGCTGAAGCAGAAGATTCGTTGCTGTTGGGATACGTGACATCACAATAAACTTACACAGAAACACACCTGGACACCCACCTAGAGATTCACTTTGGATTGGCTCCAGTGTAAATGAGACGAGAATTGTCCCAGAAGGGCCCAGGTACAAGAGTGACAGACACTGTAGGTTTAGCCTGTGAATAAAAAAAATTAGGTGCATTATAAAACAGTAAAATAATCCCCCTGCTCCCCTTCTGATGGGTGACCCCAAGTCTGACCTTGTACCTGTCCATGGGGCATCATCACTGAATGGGGGAGCTGTTAACGAGGCACCTCAGGGATTGGCTGTAGCCCCCTCAGTATTCAACTTTGTAATTAACCATCTGGAAGTAAATATAAAATCACTGCTGATAAAGTCTGTGGCTAGCACAGCTTGGAGGAGTGGTAAATAATGCTAATGATGGGGCAGTTGTACAGAGCAGCCTGGATGGTTTGGTAAACTGGGATTAGTAAAACAAATGCAGTTTAATACAGCCAAAAGCCACGCCCTATAGCTGGGAACGGAGGCTGGTGGCCACACCTAGAGCCTAGGGAACTGTAGCCTGGAAAGCAGGGACTATGGAAAGGATTTAGGGTCATAGAGGACAAACAGCTGAACCTGAACTTCTGTGAGCTGCTTTCAGGTTAAGCCTGCAGCTTTGGGCAAGTAATTCAGACCCTGGGTCTGTGTTGGAGCAGACGGGCGTGTCTGGCTGAACAAGACAGGGTGCTGGGGTCCCGAGCTGCCAGGGCAGGAAAGCAGGGGCAGAAGTAGTCTTGGCACATCGGTTGGCAGCTCCCAAGAGGCTTTCTGTGATCCAACCCGTCACAAGGGACAAAACACTCCAATCCCTCCCGGTGGGAGGAGCCAGGTTTGCTCTTCAAATTCTGTCCTTGGTAAATGTCCAGGTCTGGGAATGTCCCACAACAGCATTTCTAATGGGAATCTGGCTGCAGAACAATGAAACTGCTGACAGCTCCTATGCAGGAGGGGTGGGAATTCAGTCATAGAATCATAGAATATCAGGGTTGGAAGGGACCTCAAGAGGTCATCTACTCCAACCCCCTGCTCAAAGCAGGACCAATTCCCAACTAAATCATCCCAGCCAGGGCTTTGCCAAGCCAGGCCTTAAAAACCTCCAAGGAAGGAGACTTCACCACCAGTCTCTGTGTTCTGTCAGTGCAGCTAGAGCAATAGGAAAAACCTCACCAGTCACTGTAGCAACTGTCTACTCCAAAGTACTACAGGAGTATTTTAAGTGTAGACAGCCTGAGAGTGAGACCAGATCTACCTCCAGTTGGCATTAGGGATGCACCAGCATTGAGACTATAGCAATGACAACAGTTCAATGCTTCCAGAGTTGGAAGGATTCAAACCTACGTGGGAAAGCCCCAAGGGATTTCTAGTCCAGCACCTTAACCCCTCAGCCACAACTATCTGAGGGCCACTAGCTTCCCTACACTATGATTCTCTTCTCAGTGAATTATCACTTCACACTGTTTGCTCAGACCAGCCTCCCCGGCCCACTCACTGCTGTGCGGGGCTGTAAGTGTGTCCATTGCTGGACAGCAGGAATTCCTGCCCATTTCCCTTCCGGCTGGAGCAGGATTGGAGTGTGTTTGTGTTAATGACATTGCTGTAGATTGTTGTTCGTTCCCCATCTTGACAATTCAGACAGTCCCTTTCCCATTTAGATTTCCATCATATCGTTCCAATAGCAGGGGTCCGGTTTTCTCTGGGGCACTGACACGTTTCAGGGGGTTGGTGAGTGAACTCAGCCTTGCATTCCGTCCTTGATGAGGCGGGGCAAGGGTGGTCAGTTTTGTTTGGTCAGAAAGTTGGCAACCATTGATCCAGGGGAAACAAACACTCAACGAGGCTGGCCAGGGGCAGGACATCAGCTTGGAGGGGAGGGAAGGGGTGGGGGTTGCAGTGACATCACAAAGGCCTGTTGCAGGAACTCAGCCTATTGGGCAAAGGTGGTGGGGAGGGGGTGACCTCACAGAGAGACCCTGACATCAGCCGGGCAGGACAAAGGTGCAGGGCCAGGCCAGTCTCTGAGACCCCCCCGGCTTTGCTGCCGCAAGTCTCCTTTGCGAGGTCTCTCCTCGAGGACTGAGAGAGAATTAGGATTCACAGATGTGAGCATGAGGAGGAACCTCTGTGGAGTTTTCTCCTTTCCTACCATTGATTGTGCGAAAAACAACCTTCCCTTTTACAAGGTAAGAGGACCAGAGAGGTTTGGAACCTGTTCAGTCTGATCCCCCTCGTGCAGGCAGCATTCTAGGCCCAGAAAACACTGGCTTAAGGTGGCCAAATTTGATTTCCTGCCTAGGACTTGACGCTTGGAATCCCTGGGGACATTGGGGTTTATCCTTTTTGGTTTCCCTTTTCCTCTCTCCTTTCTCCACTTCTCTTGCTTCTTTTTCCCCTTTCCCCAGCTTCCCTCCCTCTACCAAGGAGGGGTGTGTGTGGAGTGTGGATGGGGTGGGTGGTGCTCTCATTGTGGGAGGTCCTCACAAAGAGGTGGGGCTGGATTTGAGAGGGATCCCCTCTGATGGTGGCCTGGGCCGTCCTTTGGGACCTCTGGTGAGACCTCTCAGCCTCCCGCCCCTCAGAGTCTCAGTGCTAGGGTTACCATATTTCAGCAAGCAAAAAAGAGGAAGGGAGGAGCCCCGCCCCTGCCCCTCCCACTTCCCGCCCCCCCAGAACCCCCAACCCTCCCCCCGTTCCTTGTCCCCTGACTGCCCCCTCCTGGGACCCCCTGCCCCTAACTGCCCCCCAGGACTCCACCCCCTATCTAAGCCTCCCTGCCTCTTGTCCCCTGACTGCCCCAACCCTTATCCACACCCCCACCCCCAGACAGACCCCTGGGATCTTGCTGTCAGGGCACTACAGAATGGAAGTGCTGAGGAGAATAATGCACTCCCCAGAGACTGTCCTGGTCCAACTGTGAAAAGACCTTTTAGTCTTACCTCAACAGAGCAAGACCATAGGAAAGGACCAGTTCATGCGGTCTCATGTTGCCAGAGGTATCCAGGATTTACAGCCAATCAGATCTGCAGTGCAATCCAGAGCTAAAGGCATTCTGTGTCCAGGCCTATGTAAGCAGGGGAATGGTCCCGCTATCTTGGGGACCTTTCCTGGCTCATACACTACCCCAGTGGAATTGGCTGGCGAAAGGATCTGAGTCCTCGCTCCCACTCCCTTCACCCAGAGGCCCGCCTGACTCCAGGACACCCCTTCTACTTTCGTGTGGCAGAGTCCTCGTAACCCAGACAAGGCTGGGCCCAGGATTCCTGGGGCTCGACCCCCAATCTGGTGGTTGTACTTAGGACAGGGCTCGGGTGTCTCCACTCCGGGGTACTCTCTCTGCTCTGGACGCTTCCCTGATCATCGCATATAGTTCAAAGCAAACACAAGTTATTAAACAGCAAGTCATTAAAAATAAGGAGAAACTGGGGAAGGTGAAAGGAAAAGCCGTTACCCCGCTCTGTGGCATGGTGACCCCAAACAACTGTGGCTGGAATGTCAGGGCAGTTCACAGTCTGTCCCTCACACGTCCCAGGCCCCTGGCCAGGCCCTGGCTGTGCTGCAGGGATGCCGCGGGTCGGACACTCGCTCTGGCCACACGCCCTCAGGGTCTAGGTGGCAGGGCCCCTTCCGCCCCGCGGGGGTTACAATACCCCTCCCAGTGCGGCCTGCAAGGCCTCTTGACTGGTGGGGTCTCCCTGTGCTGGGCCCGCTGCCCAGGCATCCCCTCACTCTGCCCAGCTGTTCCCCGCACCTGGCTCCAGAGGGCTCCAGCCCCAGCCCCACTCTGCCCCCACACGGCTGCTGCTGGTCTGCCCCCCGCGCGGCTCCCTGGGCTGCTCCTCTCCCCTGAGCTCAGCCCTGGTCAGGCAGCTCCAGATCACGCGGAGGACGGGACCCCCACTGAGTGTAGCATGGGGAGCAGCTCTGATGGTTTACTGTCTATCCGACTTGCTTCCTAGAATGAAGACGCATTGAGTGGGGTGAGGACTAGAAAGGACAAGAAGACTCCATTCTGGGGGTCAGGAGGTGAATTCATCCCTCAGTGGTAGCAGGTGCTGGGTGGAAATACTGCTGGTTCCAGGTGCCCTTAATTCCCCCTGATTCCTCGGGGCGTTTGAGTCTCTGCCAGGTTCTCGTTCCCTTGCAGCAGGAGGACGTCACGGCCAAAGTGATGCACCAGCTCCGCATCATCCGGCACTTGCGCCAGGTGCTTGAGACACTGTAGGGGCTGTGCCTCTGAGGCTATCAGCAACTCCCGTTCCCTGCTGCAGGTACTGCTCTGGCTCACTGTAAATGGGGAGCTAGTGGAAGGGGAAATGGAGCCCCCTGGCACTCACTAAAAGGGAAAGTGGTGGATTCTCCATCTCTTGATGTCATTGAATGAAGACTAGATGCCTTTCTGGAATGTGTGTGACCAAAAAGTAACTATTGTGCTATACAGGAAGCCAATGATATGCAGGGGGTTAGATGAGATGGTCTAAAGGTCTCTTCTGGCCATAAAGTCTACTAATTTTGGAAACACTGAGTGTAGCGTTGGGAGCAGCCTGTGATGTTTTACTGTCTAGCCGGCTTGCTTCCTAGAATGAAGACGCGTTGAGTGGGGTGATCCACAGAGAGTAGCTCAAACCTTCAAAGTGTCAGGCCAGCAGCAGGACATTAGCACTTCAGGGTTTGGTTGGGTGTGGCAGTGACATCACAAAGGCCTTTTGCAGGACCTCAGCCTATTGGTCAAAGGTGTTAGGGAGGTGGTGACCTCAGAGAGAGATGCTGACATCAGCCAGGCAGGACAGGAGCTTAGGGCCAGGGAAACCTCAGAGACCCCTGTGGCTTTGCTTCAGCAAGTCTCCTTCTCGAGGTCTCTCTTTGAGGACTGAGAGAGTATTAGGGTTGACGTATGTGAGTGCGAGCAGGAGCCTCTTTCGAGTTTTCTCCTTTCCTTTTACTGATTTTACTAGAAAACAGACGTCCCTGTTTAGAAGGTAAGAGCCTCCAAGAGGTTTTGGAACCTGCTCAGTCTGATCCATCTGGTGCCAGCTGAATTCTAGGCATGGAAAACAGTAGTTGAAGGTGGCAGAATTTCCTTTCTCTTCGGCCTGGTCTACACTAGCAGGTTATGTCGAATTTAGCAGCGCTAAATCGAATTAACTCTGCACCCGTCCACACCGCGAAGCTATTTAGTTCGACATAGAAGTCTCCTAAATTCGACTTCTGTACTCCTCTCCAACGAGGGGAGTAGCGCTAAATTCGACATGGCCATGTCGAATTAGGGTAGGTGTGGATGGAAATCGATGCTAATAGCTCCTGGAGCTATCCCACAGTGCACCACTCTGTTGACGCTCTGGACAGCAGTCCGAGCTCAGATGCTCTGACCAGACACACAGGAAAAGCCCCGGGAAAATTTGAATTCCTTTTCCTGTCTGGGCAGTTTGAATCTCATTTCCTGTTTGGACATCGTGGCGAGCTCAGCAACACTGGCAACAATGCAGAGCTCTCCAGCAGAGATGGCCATGCAATCTCAGAATAGAAAGAGGGCCCCGGCATGGACTGATCGGGAAGTCTTGGATCTGATCGCTGTGTGGGGCGATGAGTCCGTGCTTTCGGAGCTGCGATCGAAAAGACGGAATGCAAAGATCTACGAGAAGATCTCCAAAGCCATGACAGAGAGAGGATACAGCCGGGATGCAACGCAGTGCCACGTGAAAATCAAGGAGCTGAGACAAGGCTACCAGAAGACCAAAGAGGCAAACAGACGCTCCGGATCCCAGCCGCAGACATGCCGTTTCTACGAGGCACTGCATTCCATCCTAGGTGCAGCCGCCACCACTACCCCACCACTGACCGTGGACTCTGAACATGGGATATTGTCCACGCCCGCTTCCTCTGAGATGGTAGTGGACGGGGAAGAAGAGGAAGGAGATGAGGAGGACGAGGCAGTCGACAGCGCTTACAACGCTGATTTCCCAGACAGCCAGGATCTCTTCATCACCCTCACAGAGATCCCGTACCAACCGTCCCCATGCGTTAACCCGGACCCAGAATCAGGGGAAGGATCAGCCGGTAAGTGGTTTAAACATGTAAACATTTATTTTGAAAAGAATATTAATATTAACTGTGGCTTTTTCATGATTAGATTGTCCTAGGCACTTAAAGTTCTAGTCTTTGGCCGTGCAACTGCTGCAAAAAAATCTAACAATGTCCGGTATATCTTGATTGGTTTGCCCTAGGCGCTGTACTGTTTAGCCCTTGCCAGTGCAGCTACAGGAAAATTCGGTCAATATGTCCGGGGATAGAGCAGAAATCCTCATGGGACATCTCCATGAAGCTCTCCTGGTGGTAATTGGAAAGCCTTTGCATGAGGTTCCTTGGGAGAGCGGCCTTGTTGTGTCCTCCGTAGTATGAAACGTTTCCGCGCCAGGTTACCATCAAGTACTCCGGTATCATTGCCTTGCACAGCATGGCGGCATACGGCCCTGGTCTTTGGAGGCTTTCCCGAAGCATGCGTTCTTTGTCGCTGTCTGAAATACGCATCAGAGTGATGTCGCTCATGGTGACCTGCTTTGAATTAGGGGAATGTTAGTATTGGGACTGCTTCCCTGTTCCTTTACAGAACTGTAACCGCCGGTTTACAGCCATGCGGTGGAGGCGGGAGAGGGGCAGCATAGAGGGATCTTTCCCGGGGACAGCCGCGAGGGGGTGGGACAGGGGCAGAGTTCATGCTTGCCGGATTGCTGGCAGCAGGAACTGGCCAACGCTCAGAGCATTGCTTTGAACGTGAAAGTAGGGCAGTGCTATTATTAAAGTTTTAAGCTGCCACAAGTCTACGGCTTACCATGTCAGCCCGCTACCCAAATTCTGCTGTGCTGTTCCGATTCTGTGATCTGCACTGCAAGACCCCAGGGACTGAATGCAAAGGCCGAAAATTCGACCTTGTCCTGAGTGCGCATGTGATAGGTGCTGTGAATGGTCTTTTTCACAGAGAAAGACTATTTTCTTTGTTCACCCAAAAATTTATCTTTCTGAGGAATTCACTCCCTTTTTCCCATCCCACAGCTGTGGCTGTCTCCCGACCTACCCTGTCATCAGACTCCCAGAGGCTGTCGCAGATTAGGCGTAGACGGAAAAGGACACGGGACGACATGTTCTCAGAACTTATGGGCTGCTCCCGAGCCGAGGCAACACTGCAGAGTCAGTGGAGGGAGAACATGTCCCAATACCAGCGAGCACACAGCGAACGGGAGGAGAGGTGGCGGCAGGAAGACCAGCAGGCGACTCAAACACTGCTTGGACTAATGAGGGAGCAAACGGACACGCTCCGGCGCCTTGTGGATGTTCTGCAGGACCGGAGGCAGGAGGACAGAGCCCCGCTGCAGTCTATCTGTAACCACCATCCCCCGCCACAAAGTCCCATACCCCCCTCACCGAAAGTACCAAGAAGGAGGGGCTGCAGAGCCCGTGAAAACTGTCACTCTACCCCTGCAGACTGCTCAAGTCGCAGAAGGTTGACATTCCCCAAAATTTGATAAGTCCTTTCCTTCCCGCATCACCCAAGCCCCCATCCCAGTTTCATTGTCCATTTGCTAATAAAAAATACGTTTCTGTTAATTGCTGTTTCCATCATGTTTTTTTAGAGGACAGTCTGTTTTAAGGGGGGGAAAGGTGGTTGGTACAGACACGGGGGCAGGTTCAGCAGCAGGTCACACACACAGTGCAGTCACTAGGCACCCTGGTCAGTCTGGGAGGTGGTTTTCATTGTCTGGGGGGGGGGGGAGGGCTATGAGACTTTGTGGCGGGGGAGGGCGGTTACAGATCTTATGCAGTGGTCCTTATCCTGGATCACAGAGCCACGCAGCAGGGAATCTGTAACCGTCCTCCCCCTGCCACAAAGTCACATAGCCCCCACACACAGAGTCCCGAACAGGAGGGGTGGCAGGCTCCGTTCAAACAATCAGTCCGCCAGTGCGGACCACCGTAGAAGCAGGAGCCTGGCATTCCTCCAGTTTAGAAGCGTCCTTTGCATCAGTACACTACACCCGCTCCCCACCACAGTCTGCGTCCCAGTTTCAACACTTTCCCACGAAAACAGTAATAAATAAAACGTTGTTCATTAACAAATTTTCAGTGATTTTATTTTTAAACGTGGGTTGGAAGGGGGTGAACGGGGTGAACGGGGTATGAAACTGGAGAGGATTGTGAACAGTCACTGGGTAAAGAAACGGGGGCAGGTTCAGCTTCTCTGTAAACCAACAAAATTGTCACAGGTTACCCTGCTCACTCAGGAACCTAGCTTTCAAAGCCTCCCGGATGCACAGCGCGTCCCGCTGGGCTCTTCTAGTCGCACGGCTGTCTGGCTGGGCGTAATCAGCAGCCAGGCAATTTGCCTCAACCTCCCACCCCGCCATAAACGTCTCCCCCTTGCTCTCACAGAGATTGTGGAGCACACAGCAAGCTGCAATAACAATGGGGATATTGGTTTCGCTGAGATGGGAGCGAGTCAATAAGCTTCTCCATCTCCCCTTGAGACGGCCAAAAGCACACTCCACCACCATTCTGCACTTGCTCAGACGGTAGTTGAAGAGTTCCTTTTCACTGTCCAGGGTGCCTGTATAGGGCTTCATGAGCCATGGCATTAGCGGGTAGGCTGGGTCCCCGAGGATCACTATAGGCATCTCCACATCCCCAACAGTTATTTTGTGGTCCGGGAAGTAAGTACCTTCCTGCAGCCGTCTAAACAGACCAGAGTTCCTGAAAACACGAGCGTCATGAACCTTGCCCGGCCATCCGACGTAGATGTTGGTAAAACGTCCCCTGTGGTCCACCAGTGCTTTCAGCACCATGGAAAAGTAGCCCTTTCGATTAATGTACTGGCTGGCCTGGTGGTCCGGTCCCAGGATAGGGATGTGAGTTCCATCTATGGCCCCACCGCAGTTTGGGAATCCCATCGCTGCGAAGCCATCTATGATCACCTCCACGTTTCCCAGGGTCACTACCTTTGACAGCAGTACATCAACGATTGCCTTGGCTACTTGCATCACAACAACCCCCACGGTAGATTTGCCCACGCCAAAGTGGTTCGCGACTGACCGGTAGCTGTCTGGCGTGGCAAGTTTCCAGAGGGCTATGGCCACTCGCTTCTGGACAGTCAGGGCTGCTCGCATCCGGGTGTCCTTGCGCTTCAGGGCAAGGGACAGCAACTCACAAAGTTCAAGGAAAGTTCCCTTCCGCATGCGAAAGTTTCTCAGCCACTGGGATTCATCCCAGACCTGCAGCACTATGCGGTCTCACCAGTCAGTGCTTGTTTCACGTGCCCAGAATCGCCGTTCCATGGCATCAACATTACCCATTGCCACCATGATGTCCACGGCGCGGGGTCCCGTGCTTTGTGACAGGTCTGTGCCACTCTCAGACTTCATGTCCTCATTGCGCTGCCGTAGCCTCCTCGCCCGATTTCTCACCATCTGCCTCTGGAAAAGGTGGCTGATAAGGTGCGAGGTGTTGACAACGGCCATAACTGCAGCGATGGTCGCAGCGGGCTCCATGCTCGCAGTGCTGTGGCGTCCGCGCTGTCACTCAGCAGAAAAGTGCGCAAACTGATTGCCCGCCGGCGCTTTCAGGGAGGGAGGGCGGGAGTGACGGTTGGATGACGACAGTTACCCAAAACCACCCTCGACACATTTTTTTCCCCCAGCAGGCATTAGGGGCTCGACCCAGAATTCCAATGGGCAGCGGGGACTGCGGGAACTGTGGGATAGCTGCCCACAGTGCACCGCTTCCAATGTCGACGCTTGCCCCGTTAGTGTGGACTCACACAGTCGAATTACTGTCCTTAGTGTGGAAACACACGTTCGACTTTGTAATATCAATTCCACATATTCGATTTAAGTGACATCGAAGTACTCTCGTAGTGTAGACATACCCTTAGTGTAAGTGCAGCCGAGTATTGTCAGCCTGTAACATAGATAATTTGCATAATAACAGGAGATGGCACTTAACAGTACATGGCAGCAGCAGGAACATGGACATGATAACCACAAATCTGTTTGAGCATGAGGTGACGAGTATGATGAGTTAAAATAGCATTAATATGTATCACTGTTTTAGCCTATAGTTAGGGCCCTACCAAATTCACGGCCATGAAAAACACGTCACGGACTGTGAAATCTGGTCTCCCCCTAAACTATACAGATTTCAGGGGAGAGACCAGTGTTTCTCAAATTGGGGGCCCTGACCCAAAAGGGAGGGTCGCAAGTTTTTTTTTTTTTTTTTTTTTTGGAGATATAGCTATCTCATAGAACTGGAAGGGACCTTGAAAGGTCATTGAGTCCAGGCCCCTGCCTTCACTATAACAAAGTACTGATTTTACCCCAGATCTCTAAATTGGTCCCCCTCAAGGATTTAGGGTGACCAGACAGCAAATGTGAAAAATCGGGACAGGGTGGGGGGTATTAGGAGCCTATATAAAAAAAAGACCCAAAAATCGGGACTGTCCCTATAAAATCGGGACATCTGGTCACCCTACAAGGATTGAACTCTAGGTTTAGCAGGCCAATGCTCAAACCACTGAGCTATCCCTCCCCCCACTTAGTGGCGTTGTGGTATTGTCACCTTTTCTTCTGTGCTGTCTTCAGAGCTCGGCAGCCAGAGAATGGTGACTGCTGGCTGGGTGCCCAGCTCTGAAGGCAGTGCCCTGCAAGCAGCGGCACAGAAGTAAGGGTAGCAGTACTGCAAAACCCTTTATAATAACCTTGTGGATACTCCCCCCCCACACAACTTCTTTTTGAGTCAGGACCCCTTCAATTACAACACCATGACAATTCAGATTTAAATAGATGAAATCATGAAATGTATTATTTGTAAAATCCTCTGACCATGAAATTGACCAAAACGGACCATGAATGTGGTAAGGCCCTACCTATAGGATAAGTGCCCCCCAGTATTATGAGGGTGAGGAAGTTAGATATGGACATGGGAGCCTGAGCATTAGCATGAATATTCGTGATAGCGCTCAGGCCCTATAATAGGGCAAAGCACCATGAACCCGGCTTCATACCCACCCCCTGCTGCAGAGGCTGGTGGCTACAGAAGGGGAGGGGGGCTCAGCTTAGGGGATGAAGGGTCTGCAGGACTCACCCTGCCCCCACAGGTGACACCTGTGCTCCCCGAAACCCATGCTGTGTCCACCCAGAGCAAGATTCCCTCCCAGTAGATTGTAGCTAAGGCGAAGGTGCACTGGGCTGGGAGCCAGGAGCTCTGTTCCCAAGTCTGCTGTCTAGTGCACATCACAGCCCTTGTTACCGATTAGTTACCTGCACACTCCACCCACCTTTACCCCTCCGTGGGTTCAAGGCGTAACCCAGTTAATTTAGGCACCCCCGTGCTTTCCCAGTGCCTAGGGCTCAGGGCGTAATTTTCTGCAGGTTTGCAGGGCCTTTTACGAGTGAAAGAGCCTTGCACAGTAATATCCTTAACCTCTCTTCATTAACAGTTACCAAAACAGAACACACAGGGGAAGCAGACAATGCTCACCACTCCCACTAAGGCAGATGAATTTTCCTGGGGGCCAGTGAGTGTCACATCATCTGGGGCTCCAGCTGCTGCATTGAGGGCTGGCAGGGTGCTGAGGTCTAGCAGCTCTGATCTTGGGCTGTGCCCTGGAGTTAGCGTCCACAGAACTTCCTTCCTTTTGGACCCCGCTTTATACAGTGAAACTTGAGTCCTGCTTAGCTGTACCTGACCCAATCATTGTAAACTAAAGTTCTACAAAACATTCCCTGCCCATTACAAAACAACTCTTTACCTAATCAGACCCACCACCTTAGTTGATTTAAATCTTGCAAAATGAGTTATGCACCAGACAGAAACCACACAGCTAAACACCAGAGAAGTGGGGACCATAAGGGCAAAACGTTAGAAGTAGCGATTTCAATCACAACAGTTGCTAGGTGGTTTCCTGTCAGACAGAACACTATCGAAGTTTTATTAACGATCTTAAGCTCTGGTGCTGGTGGGGACTATTAGAACAGGAGCGCCGCCTTAACAGCCAGATACTAGATTATTTTGATATATTTTAGAGGGAATGTGAGGATGTGACTCTCTGTTTCCTGGCTCAGGGCTGCTGCTGTTTACTTCAGAAAAAGGCCTCAGACCTTACAGATTAGTGCCGTCTCCTCAGCCAACTATAAGCCCCCATCCGTCTCCAAATCAGCTGCACAAGGCCACTTCAGGCAGAGATGGGACAAGATCCCAGCCTCAGACACAGCCTTTCACACTGAATGTGCCACATATCTGTGCTGTTGTTAGCCTCGCTTTAACCACAATCACAGTCCCCTCCCAGAGCCTGGGGGAGAACTGAGGAGCCCCAATCTGCAGGATTCTTTAACTCTTCAGCAAATCACTGTGTATCCCAGGGGCCAACTGGGTGTCATGTCCCCCTCTTCAAGTGGCTCCACATAAAAGCTCTGGCTTGCCCCTGGAGCTCAAGTGGTAACACTCAGCCCTGTGGGGCTGATGGACCAAAGCTCATACCGGGTTGATGAGTCCGGGGGCAACTGTGTCAGTTTCTGATCTTCTTAAAATCACCCTCCAAGTATATTTCATTCTCCCAGGGCGCAAACATCCCCTGACCCAGGCTAGAGCCCTGAGAGCCTAGAACCGGCCAGCGATGGCACCATGTGCGACCCAACCCAAGTGTCCTGCACTGCGGCCGTTTGCCGCTCAGGGCCAGGGGCAGAGCCATCCGGAGCCTGATGTGCCCTCACTGCCCTTTGCTTTGCCTTCCCTTAGGTATAGCGTGAGGGGTCAATACGCCTTCGCCGCCAGACTGAAAAGTACTTATTGCCAAAACGTTATCGATCTGAAAGACGTGCTGCCCAGGGGTGAGCTGGAGAAGATGCAGGAGGCCATTAGACCAGAGGGCGGTCTGTATGACCCAAGCCAGGAGAACATCTTGAACCGAGGCCGTTGGAACATCGTGGCTGCCAGGGTGAAGCAGCTGTCCAACAATGGCAAGGAGCACGCTGAGTGGCGCCTGCTCAAGGGCGGCCAAAACAGCCCCGTGTCGAAGCTCCTGGCCCACTCCTCTGGGCAGAGGAACTGCCTGATCTTCTTCACCCTCAACTCACCCTGCACGGAGATGTGCCTGGCTGAGAACGGGCCCTACAGCATCCTACCGATGGTGAACGACACCTTCCGCCCCATCGACGGCAGCAACAAGGCTTTTGTCTTTCGGCACATCTACCAGGACCCTGTGGCATCCTCGAGACAGCTGGAGGCCTGGCACCGTCTGCCCAACATTCCCCTGTATCGCTGCAACAGGACACACTGCTCCAACTGCCGTGGGAACAACCCCAACACCAACGCCTGCCTGCATGGGATGTGAGCCATGGGTGGCCGTGGGCACCCACCTGGCAGGGGGCACAGGGGAGAGCAGAGGATGCAGGGGACAGCAGGGGGCACCATCAGAGGGATTGGGGGATGATGGGGCAGGAGGCACCATCATAGGGCTGGGGGAATGTCAGGGCAGGGGGCGCTGTTGGAGAGCTGGGGGGATGGCGGGGCAGGGGGCACTGATGTGGGGATGCCAGGGTGGAGCTGGGGGGAACTTTCTTCTTGCAAGGCCTGTAATTTTTCTGAGTCCCCGTCCCCCCCAGCCCATAAGATTAACACCAATAAAGTGTCAGAGCATCCTGGGGCCTCCCGTCTCTGTCCATGTATCTGGCGCCCTCGTCTCTGTCCATGCGTTTCGGCTTTCCAGGGAGCGCGAGGCCTCCCAGTCTCACTGGCAGTGCCCCCTTCATTGGGCCAGGTCTGGGCCCCCACTTTTTGCCTGGGGCTCCCCCTGAGCCCAGACCCCTGGCAGAGTCACCCCCCTGGGAGCGACACAGGCCAGCCTTTGCCAAACACCCAGTTTGCTATGGATTAACCTGACCATCTGCTGCCATCTGCTGGTGAACTTGATGAGCACAAGGAGCAGACCCTAGTTTGCATGTTTCCTGTCAGCCCCCCACTGGCAGTGGGGAGACCCAACCCCCCGTGGGAAGGGGCTGAGAGGGGATCAGGGCAGATCTGCCCTGTACGCCCTTGGCTGGGAGCATAGTGACATGGAGGCCACCCATGTCGCCCCATGAGAACTGCTGGGCAAAGCGCTCCAGCACTAGTACTGGGCGCATGCCTACCTGCAGTGGGACGTGGATGTAAGCAGAGTTTGGATGAGCTCTCCCCTGACATCTAGTGGTGAGCTGTTGAAAGACTTCAGAAGCTGATGTCGTTTGCATGGACACACCCACCCTGCCTAAGTGCTCAGCATGATGGGACTGCTTGCCCAGCTTGTGGTTGGTGCTGGATCCCCGGTCTCCTTGTTATTGGGGCAGGAGTAATAAAAGGTTGCTATACTTGTTGTGCAAACTGAGGGCAGCAGAACTGTCCCTGGCATACCCCAATGGAGGGACTCATCCTCAACTTAATAGCACTTGCTAAGCAGGGGACATGGGTTCCAAATCACAATGAAGAAAGGAAGGAAGATTGATTGGATTCTTGTTCCTCTCCAGGTTATAGTAAGGGAGATGAGTGTGATAAAAGAGCTAGTTTAGAGTCAATGGATATTCTTATTACATGCTGCAGAGCTGAAATCGTTGCTATCTAGGGCTATGCACTAGGTGTGCTTTGGGACAGTGTCTCTATTGTAGTGTTTGTGTGCACTCACAGTGAGGTTTCCCCCACTGACAGCTAAATCACTAAGAGCTGCGTCTAGAGGCATGAAGACATTTTGGTGAACAGCCACCAGGGTGGCTGACAGAGAAGCTGATGGAGAGGAGCAGAGGCATTGCAATTGGCCATTGGGGGGAAGGAGCGAGTGCCCCAGCAATGCAGTGTGTAAGGTGCCTCCTTAACCCCCTCCCCCCACCTGCCTTCTGCCAAGGTGGGAGGTGAACTCTGCAGATGAGATGAACCTCTGAACTCTAGGGCTGTACTAGCCACAGACAGCAACTGCGAGTGGAGTACAGAGAAGGGACGGGCATGTTAAAGGGACTTCTGGGTTGCTGGACTAAAGACCCTCAGGGGAAAAGGACACTGTCCAACTTACTTGGGGGTGGGTCTTTTGCTCATGGTTTGTGTTTATGAGCCCTAGTTGTGGTGTTTTCCCTAATTAATGCTGAGTTAATTCCCTCCTTTTATTAAAAGTTTTGGCTACACTCAGACTCTGTGCTTGCGAGAGGGGAAGTATTGCCTCTTAGGGGCGCCCAGGGGGTGGTGTGAAATTGTCCCAGGTCACTGGTTGGGGGCTCAAGCCAGTTTCGTGTTGTATTGTTGAAAAGGAACCCCTAGATCCTGAACCCAGCCCCTGTTGCTGCTGGCTTCACCTGCCAGAAAGGTTACATGTATGTCCCCATCACTCCACAGAGACCTGCAGCTCCCCAGACTGACTGGTCGAGGCTCCAGTTGGTGGCTGGGGATGGGGAAAGGGGGGCCAGGAGAGCCAGTTAGATAGAAACATGGGCCTGGCCTGGCTTGGTGAGTCGTACAGGCTGATTTCATTTCATCCAGCTTCTCTTCTTGAGCCAGTCTCACCCACTCGTTAACCAGGCAGGGATCCACTGATGTGGACTGGTGGAAGGTGCTGACAGACACCCAAGAACAATCCGTCCCCAGCTGCACCGAACCTGCAGGGAAGGCAGCACCGGCAGTGACCACTGCTGAGTCCAGGCACAAGGACGTTGCCTGTGCAGGGAGCATGGGGCCGAGGGATGAGCGGCCCTAATGCAGATACAAGCAGAGGGGTCACTGCTGAGGGGCTGCGTTAGTGGGGCAGTTTGGGGGATGTAGTGCACAGTCACTCACCTCCCAAAGCGCTCAGAAAAATTGGCTGTGGCCAGCAGCAGCCGCACCTGCGCGGCACCAGCAGATCTGCCCGGGCTCCCCCCTGCCCTCCCGCATGAACCAAGCCTCACTGCCGTGGAGCAGGCTGACGAGGGACACCTCCCAGTGGCTGGCTGCCACCTCGGCCAATGCTGGGGACTGGACCAGCGACTCCAGGGCTAAAGACACGAGTCTTTACACCTCGTGCCAAAGCGCCAGGCTCTCAAGCTGAGCGTTGTCACAGACTCCCTGCATCTGCGTGTGGGGCCTGGAGCAGGAGGCCGACTGCACCCCTGCGGGGGTTCCACAGGCAAAACGTGCGACAAACACCTGACGTGTGTGTGAGGGATTCACACCGTAACTGACCCAGCGTCAGAGTTGTGAAGCACAAAACCTGTTTTCAAAATCTGTGGTAGCGCCTAGGACCCCAGCCCTGGACCAGGTCCCATCGTGCTAAGCGCTGTACAAACCTAGAACGAAAAGACATTCAACCCCCACATAGATCAGCAGCAGGCAAAATTGGGACTAGAACCCAGGTCTCTAACGTGGCGGACCCCAGTCTCAGACACACTGAATGTGCCACATATATGTGCCACTGTTAGCCTCTCTTTCACCACAATCACAGTCCCCTCCCAGAGCCAGAAGGAGAACTGAGGAGGGTCACACAACCATCAGGGCTGGGGAGGGACCCACTGAATGTCTCATAAATCTGGGGAGATCGCCGGTCATCACGCCCCTTCTGCGCCCAAGTGGCGAGGGAACAATGGAGCAGGGCAGGTCGTGTCCCTTGACGGCTGTGCTGGCAACTGGGCCCTGCAGGTGCTCACCCAGGGAAGGGGTTCATTGCCCAGCCTGGCTGAGCCGGATGCTCCCCCCCAGCACCTGAACCGAGTTGCCAGTGGCCCTGGCTTGAGAAATAAATGGCTCCATGTGGCCGTGATGGTGGCGCAAGAGTCGTGGGGCCGGAAGCCTCCAGCCACCAAAGAACCAGCCTCTGGTGACCTCATCTCCGGCAGGGAGTGGGGAGCGGGTGGAGGCCTCCCTTCCGAGCCCCTCACCCTTCCTCTGGGGGGCAAAGGCACCTCCCTGCCCCTGGTCTCAGCCCTGTGATCCCGAGAATCCGGTTGGGATCTGGGTTAAAAGGAGGGCGGAGCGGGGGTCTCCAGTGGAGCTGGAGGGAGGTAGAGGAGCACGGCGAAGGTTTCTCCAGGAGAGATGCAGAGAGGTATCTCTGGCAGGTGGGGGAAAGCAGGGGGCATCGGGGCGAATAGGGGGCATGGGCGTTGCTCATTCTGACCGGCGCCCGCCCCCCCCCAGCTCAGCCCAGGGAAGGTCGAGAGACGCCAGTGTGGTGCTCTGTACCCCTGTATTCACCCTGTGCTCACTATTACAATACTCTGTACAAAGATGCCTTGGGAGGTATCATGTGAGAACTCATAACCCGCTGGTCAATACTGTCCTGATAAAATATGTGTGGCCACATTGTATGTGGAGTTATCAGATTCCCCAGTATGGTGTGACTGAGACATATTCCAAGTCTGGGGAGCGGCCAGACCAGTTCCTCGGGGACAGGGACAAGCTGATGTCTCAGCCAGGTGTAAACAAGGTCACTGGGCCATCATCTGCTAAATGGCTCTTCATGGGCAGGAAAAGGGACAGGGGCGATTAATCTTCATCTTAAAAAGAAGCAGCTTTGGGTTCCCGTCCACACAGATGAAGTGTCTCCTGGACCTCAGCTGGAGCTTCTCGAAGAAGGGAAAGGACTATAAGAAGGAAGGGCCGAAGTCCCAAATCATTCCTCCCTTTCGCTCACCCACGGCCCCCACGACACCTGAAGACCAAAGGGAGCAGCATTGGACTGGGGGAGGGATCCTGAGTGAATGAAATTCAGCCCGTAGGACCTGCTGGAACATGTGGTGAGAGAGACCTGGCTTTGGAGTCACTCTAGTTTGTTAAGTTGGGCCTTAGTCGTGTTTTACTTTCATTTTTCTTGTAACAGATTCTGACTTTTGTGCCTCAGAACCTTAACATCGATCTCGTTGTAGTTAATAAACATATTTCATTGTTTTATATAACCAGTGTGTTCAGACTACAACACTGCTGCAAGCTTGTGTTGTCCAGGAACGAGCCGGGCCGTACAAGACACACATTTCTGGGGAAAGTCTGGGGCTGGGAGTGTACTGGTGTCGCTCTGCAGTGTAATCCAGGAGTGGCTGGCAGCACTCACACCATATAACTGGGAGTGACTGACCTGCTGGAGGCTGGGTGTGAGCAGACCAGGCGTGGTAACTACCACAGCACAGCAATGTAAAAGGCACATGGGATGCTGTAGGATTGACTATGACCATTTATTCATTGATGTTACCACTGCTATACAATTGCAACAAATCTTGTACAGTGTATGTCATGTGAGGTGTCCCTGGAGAAGTGACACTCTATCAAGGCGTAGGGAACATGAGGGCTGCAGCCTGGGGTGGGGTGCGGGGGGGTAACACTGCCTGCAGAGGGTAATCCCAGGGGAGCTGGCACCTCTAGGGAGGAAGGAGACCAACATGTGGACAGAGACATGAGGTCAAGGGCTGCTCTGAAGCTTTATTGGTGTCAATTAAATGGCAGAGACTGAACAAAATAGGGTTTGTCATGCACAGAATTAGCCAAACCCGACCCCCAACATGGACCCTGGGGTCTACCCTGGCACAACCCCTCCTTCACCTCCTCCCACCTGCATGCCATGCTCCGGACCGGAATCCCACCCCCTACTCCCTGGCTAGAGCAGGGAGTGCATGTGCTGGGCTGGGAATGTGGGGGAGCAAAGTTGCATGGAAAACCCAGGGCTCAGATACTAGGGGCATGGACACCCTGGAAATGAGATACAGAGAGAGAGAGTGAGGGGAGATCACCGTGCAAACCCAGTGCCCAGATGCCATGGGGATGGGCACCTTGAAATGAGATAGTGAAACAGAAGTAGAGTATGTGAGAGGCATGGACAGATGGGCTGACAGATGGATGGGCTGATGGATGAGTAGTTTGACAGATGGATAGATGGATGAGTTGACAGATACATGGATGGGTTATGGATGGGCTGATGAATGGATGGATGGATGGATGGATGGGCTGATGGATGAAAGGACTGATGGACAGATGGATTGATGGATGGGTTGACAGACAGATGGATTCATGGAAGGACAGATGGCTGGATGGGTTGAGGGACGATGGATGGACAGGTTGAAGGATGGGTGGGTTGGCTTTTGATTGATTGCATTGCAGCTTACGTGCTCCTCCCACATTAGCACCCTCACCCATGGGCTGTCTTTGGGGCTAGCGTGGCTCAGTTTTTCACTGACATTAGGCAGAGGTTCCTGTTGACATTCTTCTCCTCGCAGCTGTGGCAGCCCTTGTTATCACATTGGTACATGGGCACACTACAGACTAGACTGCAGCTCAGAGACCACCCCGCAATGGCGGGGAGTGGGGGGTCATGTTCTTGATTGGAACTTGACATGCACAAAGGGGGGATGGAGGTTTAGAACGCAGCTTGTGGTGCACTGGGGGTTGGCAATTCTAGATTGGTGCACTCCTGGGGAGAAGAATGGGCTTGTAGGTTGAAGACTGGAGCACACCCAGAGGTGGACTTCTAGGCTGGAGCACCACCAGAGATGGGGGTGGGGTTCTACACTGGAGCACACCCAGCAATGGGGCTTTACATTGGAGATTTCAGCACATCAAGGGATGGGGTACTAGACTGGAACACACACTGGGGTTCTAGGTTGGAGCGCACCCATGGATCAGGTTGTAGATTGACACATTCCCATGAACTGGGGTCTAGATTGGAGCGCTCCAAATCTATTGAGGCTCTAGACTGGGGCACACATCAGAATGAGGTTCTAGATTTGAGCTTGGGATCTAGTTGGGACGTGTTTCTGTTACACTCAGCGAGCCAGAATTGCAAGCACTGCAAGGGAGACCTGGAGCCCCACCTTCCCCTGCTGGCCTGGCATTCCCCTGCTCCTGGCACATCCTTATCGACTGTGGCCCCCGGGCCGGGCGGTGCCCCCTCTCAGTGCGCTTCCACCCAGTTGACACCCCACGGGTTCTGCTTGGCTGCCATTTCCTTCATCTTCAGTCATTGTGCCACCTTGTGCCCCTTTTGGCCACAGTAATTACATTTCAGGTCCCCGGCATTCCCGGGCACCCCTGAGTTGGGTTTCCTGGAGTCCCACCTTTGAGAGGTCTTTGGGTGACTCCCCTTCTGAATCCCCAAAGTGGGTCTCCCTCCTGCCCCTGATCTACTGTCCACAAACTCATCCGCCAGTGCCCCTGCCCTGCGCAGATCTCTGGGCTTCTGGTCCACTAAAAACATCTTAAGGTTTGGAACGCAGATGTCCCCACCTGGTTATACACGTCCTCTGGTAGTGGCCCCTGTGCCCTTCCCCCACTTACGGAGCTATTCCCCCAGCAGGTTGATGACCTCCTTGTAAGTGACACCTGACGTCTTGCGTACACCCCGGAATCGTTTCCTGTACGCATCAGGGGTCAGTTCAAACTTCAGCAGCAAAGCCTGTTTGAGCAGGTCATAGTCCTCTATCTCAATACCATCCATTTGGCTGAACGCCTCTATGGCCTTGGGACTCAGCAGGGGGATCAGAAAGCAGAGCCTATCTGCGGGGTCAATCTGGTTCAGATCACCAGCCTTCTCAAAGGTCGTGATAGGCAACAATATCCCCCCCACCCCCCAAACTGGGGCAGCAGTTTGGTGTCTAGATTCCCCACACCACTGGCATCTCGGGGCCCTTCCCCACTTACCTCCAGCAGGCCCTCTTGGCCCGCCGCTCGTCCAACTCCAACTCATGCTTCTGCTGTTCTGCACTGTCCTCCAGCTCCAGCTCCAGCTCCAGCTCCTTTGCTTTCAGCTCCAGCTTCAGTCTCTGCAGCTCCTCTAGGGAGGAACCTGACTGGGGTCCCCCTGTACTGACTGGGGAGCCGGGTCTGATGCACTCCCGGCTGCTACATGGACTGCCCCCACGCCTACTCCCTGGCTCTCTGGGCACCCCGGGAGCCCCACTGGGGTCTGGCTCCTGTTCCTCAGGCTGGTCATTCTCTACAAGCTGAGCCATCAGCTGCTCCTTAGTGAGCGTCCCCACGCTCAGCCCCCTCTCCCTGCACAGACGTGCCAGGTCGCTCTTACGGAGCTGGTTCTAGGCCATTTCTGTTCTGGTTCCTTCAATTCCCTTGTTTTATCGCTGCCAGCCACTCATTGCAAAGTGCCTGCGCTCGCAGCCAACCATCTACAGGGTGCATCCGCCAACCATTCTCTGCTACCACGTTGTCACGGACACACAGGTCGTGCCCACTCTTGGCCGTGTGCAGTCCGTGGGGGGGGAACCCCCTTCAGTGCGACAGCCCTTTTCCTTGGGGTCCCCTCTCTCTTGGGGTTAAGCCCCCCACCTCCTGGAGCCGCACCTCTCTGAGCCTTAGCACACCTGTCTCTCACTGTGGGCCCCCTCAGGGAGTCCACTCGCTCTGGACTCCCGGGGCCTCCACTCCCAGAGGGGATAATGCACCACCCTGATCTCTATCCTGGAGCAACCCTCAGCCAGAGTAAAACAGGCGGGTTTATTGAGCGTCTGAACCCAGCACAGGAAACTCTCAGAAACTGGAGGAACCCCAAGGACACCCTCCTCTCAGCCATAGGAGCCCAGACCTGCCCCCTGCAGCGCCGAGCTGTCCGGCACCCCCCAGCACCAGGCTGAGCTGCTGGCCCCAGCACTGCCCCAGGCTGCTGGCTCCCTGGCTGGCTCAAGTGCTGGTCCGGGCTGCCCCTGGCCACTGGCAGGCCCAAGCTTCAGGCCACTGGCTGGAGCTGAGTGAGCCCCTGCCAGCTTCAGGACAGAGTGGGAGGGAGGGCGGGACCTGGGGGCAGAACATGGACGGGGCCACAGCCTGGGTCTGGGGAGGCTTAGCCTGCCCTGGGCTTTGATACCCGCTGCCCAAGGGGGGCCGTGAGGAAGGGGAAGGAGAAAGCGGGAGGCACGTGGGGCGGAGAGAAGACAGGAGCGAGAATGGAAAAGGAAAAGCAAACCCTGCGAACAAGAGACAGGAAAAGGGAGGAGGGGGGAAAGCCAGAGAAAGCAGCCGCTGGGCTGAGGGGCCGTTCTAGCAGCAGAGTCAGGGAAAAGCTCAGATCCTCAGAGACTGGAGAGTGTCAGGATTCTCGGGGTTTGTTATTTTTAATTATCGTCAGTCTCTGTCCCTGTGTTTGCTGCCGTGACCAGGGCTCCGGTCTAGGAGGCAGGACACCTGGGGTTTAGCTCTGACCCAGTCAATGACTTCCTTTGTAAGCCTGGGTGAGTCACGCCCCCGCTCTCTGCCTCAGTTTCCCCTTCCACCTCTTGTCTGCTCATCTATTTAGATTTTGAGCCCTCTGCGGCATCAGCTGTCTTGCACTGGTGTCTGTGCAGCTCCTGGCACAGGCCTGATCACAGCCAGGATCTTTGCAGCACCTGGCGTATTGGGCCCTGATCTCAGTCAGGGTCTGGGCAGCACCCGACACACTGGGGACCCCATTCTGATACTGCTACTAAATCCTGAGCTCAGAATCTGGGGACAATTCCAACTGCAGTCATTGGGGTGGCCCCAGATTGACTCTGGAGTAACTGCCATCAGGATCTGGCCTTTGTTCCATGCTGCAGGTATGTCCCTTCGCATTTCCGGTGTAAATCGTCTGCAATAACAGAAGAGCTCAGAGCCGGTTTGTACGGGGCAGGACTGAATGTGGGGATTAGGCCAGTCCTGAAATGAGAAGGACGAACGCCCTGCGTGTGCCCAGGTAGCTGACTGGAGATTTCCCTGCTTCCTCCCCCTCAGGCTTAGGACAAGATGCTCAGCTGGTGTGAACTGGCACCGCGCTACTGGCTTCAATGGATCTGTGCCGATTTACACCCGCTGGGGACCTGGCCCATTGACCCCAGCATGGCTTTGGTGGCCCCTTGAGGAGGACTCTAGTCCCAGGCTACCCCAATGAGGTAATGTAAGGAGATGGAGCCTATCTAGACAGATAACTGATCAGAAGCCCCTGGGCCTGCTAGAAGGCCATCAGGGCTGGGGTCCAGGGAGGTGTCTGGAGAAAGAGAAGCTCTCCTAAGGGAAGGCTGCTCCCAGAGCACCCAGCCCCGCGGCAGAGAAGGGCTGCACGACCCTGAGCGAAAGGGAGAGGTTTTATTTCAGGGTTATTTGTATGTAATAAAGTAGAACCCCAGCAGGGGGCTGGCGTCTTATGCCCTTTTGGATTGTGTGGAGTTCTTAAGGGGCCCGGAGAGAAGGGAAACTGGGGCAGGGAGTGCAGGTAGTGCCACCCTAAGTTAGCAGGGCTACTACAGGGCAGGCATCCCCTGAGACAGGCTCCAGTGGGGCTGACTGACACCAGCAGGGGGTTTGGCCCCATTGACTCCAGTGGACAAACAGAGCCTTCCAGCGGAAAAGCCCCTGTGCAGGGAGAACATGCTGAGAGATTTCGGTGGCCCTGTTCAGCAGACTGCACTCCCAGCCCGCTCAGGCCCACTGGGGGGATGCGACCTGGGGACCCCCAACATGAAGCATGCTGGAAACAGATAGCGCTGTGATTCCTGACCCATCCACTTCACTGGAGCGGGGCCGATTGGTACTTGCTGGGATCTGGACCATTGACTCGGGTGGTTGGATGTAGCCTGACCCCTGAATCACACAGGGTAGAGAATTTCCCCTTCCCTCGCTGATGTCAGGGTCAAATTCCCTGGATTTGTCTCAAGTCTCAGACCTTGTCTCTCTCCCTCCTGTTCTCCAGCTGCTCCCCGTCATCTGTCCCGGCCTCCTGTCTGTCCCCGCACACATTGCCCGCACTGTGGGCACAAGGGCCTTCCCCTGTGCTGCTCCCAGTGCCCGGAGCAGCCTCCAGCCCCCGTTTCTCGTCGGATCTCAGCTGCAAACCCCTCGCTGCCAGCCCCTCGGTCCCCCTCCTGTCATGATCAGCACACACGGTTCTGCAAGAGCCAGCGCTGTGAGCAGAGAAGTTTCCATTGTCGGCTGGCGGGAGGTGGGGCCCTCCGCCCACGGCTGAGCATCACAGAGGTCGGGGCAGGTGCTGACACTCAGAGCAGAGAGGGCTGCAGGTTCTCGGGCTGACCCGGAGCAGCAGAGATCAGAGGGAAGAGTCGCTCCTCGCCCCCGGACCCCACGGGCGGAGCCTGCTGCGGCCCACTGGGCATGGCTAGAGCCGGGGCTTGGGGTCTCGCAGTGCTTGGCGCGCTGAGCCTCTGCCTCTGGGGTGAGTGTTTGGGGAAGCTGGTTCTGCCCCTGCCGTCCTCAGAGAAAAAGGACAAAGCTGGGGGCTGAATGTCGGGGGTGGGGTAATGCTGGGCAGAGACATTTCGGGGAGACTCGCGCTAGGAGTAAATTGCTGAGTAGTTCCAGGGAAAGGTACCATAAATATCACTTAGATAGCTAGATAGATAGATTAGATGGGGTGTATGGGGATGGATGGATAGATAAACGGTGTGTGTGGGGACGGATAGATAGATAGAGGGGGTGTATGGGGATGGATGGATAGATCTGTATGGGGATGGATAGATAGACTGGGGGTGCACGGGGAAGGATAAATAGATAAAAGGGGTGTATGGGGATGGATAGATGTGTGTAGGGATGGATAGATAGAGGGGGTGGATGGGAATGGATAGATAGAGGGAGTGCATGGGGATGGCTAGATAGAGGAGGTGGATGGGGATAGATAGATAGATGGGGTATATGGGGTGAAATGGAGAGGGGGATGTATGGGGATAGACTGAGAGATAGAGAGAGATGGATAGATAGATAGAGGGGATATATGAGGATATATAGATAGAAAGATAGAGGGGGTGCATGGGGATGGATAGATAGAAGCTGTGCCTGGGGACAGCTAGATAGGTAGATAGAAGAGGTGCACGGGGATGGATAGATAGAGGGGGTATATGGGGATGGATAGATAGATAGATAGATAGATAGATAGATAGATAGATAGATAGATAGATAAAGGGGGTGTATGGGGACAGATGGATAGACAGTGGGGATGCATGGGGACGGATAGGTAGATGGATACATATGGAGGTAGATAGATCAGTCTCTTTGTGGAGGGATGGACTAAATCAGGATTAAGACAATTAGTTGAATTAAATAAAGAAGCTGCTAATCTCATCACAAGGCCTGCTCTGGTCAGCGCTGGCCAGCGCGTGATGTTCTCACCAGAGCTGGGCGAATCATTGATTTTTCAGTGCATCCAGCAAACCAAAAAATCAGGGAAAACACTGGGATCGGTCCCAAAAATGTTCAGGCCTTGTCAGCCAATTGGAAAATCCCGTTCCTTGCCCTGAAGTCATTTCTAGAGGGCCCCCTTCAGCAAACCACCTGCGCCTGTCTCGTTTGCCCAGGGTCTTGGGCGCTTGTCTGGGACGCGGAACACCTAAGCTTGAATCTACGGTGTGGAGTGGGTGCTCCAGGCCATTCTGCCCATTCTGGGGGTGGCGAGGGCTCGATCTTCCCAGATCCCCTGAATCTGTTCTGCTTTGTGTAAGGAAGTGACTAGTCTGTGGGCCGAGGACGGAGAACGGCTCTCCGGCCTGTGGGGATTCAGGCCCTCGCCGGGGAGGCAAGAAATGCAGGCAAAGAGATGGGTTCTTTACAGAGCCCTGGGAGCCCAGCCCTGTGGCCCTCGCTTAGGCTGCAGCGGCAGCCCTGTAACTTCTCTGCGTGTTGTGTAACCTGGCGGTTTGTGCAGCACAGCCTGTGTGGTCTGTGTCTCTGGAGGTGCGTTGCCACAGCTTTAACCCTGCTTGGTTCGAAGCGCGGCTCTGCTCTGGAGCGGGAGCATACACCCAGCCGTGTGGTTTCCCACAGCTCCGCTGTCTGTCTCCGTGGGCGCCGGCAGCCCCTGCATGGGGAACAGGTGGCCGAGAACATGTGGCTCTTCAGTCTAGCAGACAAAGGCAGAACGAGATCTCGTGGCCAGGAGCTGGAAACGAGCTGAGCGTGGCTAGTGGGGAGGGGAATTAGGCTCGGGAACAAGGGAGCGAGGGAAGCGACGGATCCTCCATTGTCAATCGAGACGGGGTTGTCTCTGAATGCCAAACTCTAGCTCAGTCACCAGTTCTGGGCTCACTGGAGGAATGGCTGGGGGGCAGGGGGGGGTCTCTGGCCGGTGTTACGCAGAAGCCAGATGAGACGGTCCCGGCCGTCTGGCCTTAACATCTCTGCAGATCTGGCCCTACGCGATAGACCCCCAATGGCAGCACGTGCGGCTGATAGTCACACGTCCCTCTCGAAGCCGAGCTCCCTATGGAAATAGCTGCACCATGTCTGGGCTGACATCTCCCTCTCTCCATGTCTCCTTACCAAGGTGTTGCGGATTGTGGGGGAGTTAGGGCCCTGCACCCCTCTTCCCGAGATTCACTGCGACTCTCAACCAGCCAGTAAAGCAGAAGGTTTATTTAAGGACAGGAACACAGTCTCAAGCAGAGCGTGTAGGTACGACCAGACCCCCTCAATTAGGTCCCTCTGGGAGGTTCAGGGAGCTTAGACCCCAGCTTGGGGTTCCCTGCGTTGCACCACCCAGCCCAAACTGAAAAACTCAACTCCAAGCCCCTCCCGCTGCTCCTCTCCTTTGTTCAGTCTCCCGGGCAGAAGGTGTTAATTCTCCCCACCCCCGTTCCTGGCTCAGGTTACAGCTCAGGTAGCTTCCTTCAAGGGAAGTCCCACATCCCCACTGCAATCCCCCTGCAACATTCCCAGGTCAAATCTGCCCTGCTCCCAGCTCCGTCACATCTCTCCCCCCTTCGAGACTGAACTGAGCTCTGACCAGTGACCTGGGGAAGTTCAGGGCTCCCTCTCCGGGACAATGCGTCCGCTATCAGGTTGTCACGTCCCTTCACATGGACCACGTCCATGTCATAATCCTGCAGGAGCAGGCTCCATCTCAGGAGCTTGGCGTTGGCTCCTTTCATCTGGTGCAGCCAGGTCAGGGGAGAGTGGTCGGTGTGCACGGTGAAGTGACGCCCAAAGAGATATGGCTCTAGTTTCTTGAGGGCCCACACCATGGCCAGGCATTCCTTCTCGATGGCCGCGTAGTTCTGCTCCCGGGGTAGCAACTTCTTGCTCAGGTACACGATGGGGTGTCTCTCCCCCTTTTCATCCTCCTGCATTAACACCGCCCCCAGTCCTGTGTCTGAGGCGTCGGTGAACACCATAAAGGGCTTGTCAAAGTCTGGGTTTGCCAGAACTGGGCCACTGACCAGAGCCTCCTTCAGCGCCCGGAGAGCCTCCTGGCACTCCTCGGTCCAGACCACTTTGTCTGGCTTCCCCTTCTTGCACAGCTCAGTGATGGGGGCGGCTATGGCGCTAAAGTGGGGCACGAACCTCCGATAGTACCCTGCCATCCCAATAAAGGCTTGGACCTGCTTTTTGGTTTGAGGAGCGGGCCAGTCTCTGATCACCTCCACTTTGGCTGGTTCCGGCTTTAGGCAGCCGCTTCCCACCCGGTGGCCTAGGTAGGATACCTCAGCCATCCCCACCTTGCACTTCTCCGGTTTTACGGTCAGCCCAGCCTTCTGGAGTCGGTCCAGCACTTGTCTAACCTGGGATATGTGGTCCTCCCAGGTCTGGCTAAAGACACAGATGTCATCGATATACGCCACGGCAAAACTCTCCATCCCCCTCAGTAGCTGATCCACCAGGCGCTGGAAGGTGGCCGGCGCTCCCTTGAGGCCGAAGGGCAGGGTCAGGAACTCATAGAGCCCCAGAGGGGTGACAAAGGCCGATTTCAGCCTGGCATCTGCATCCAGCGGCACTTGCCAATAGCCCTTTGTAAGATCCATGGTGGTAAGGTACCGAGCACCTCCCAGCTTGTCTAGGAGCTCGTCCGGTCTGGGCATGGGGTAGGCATCGGCTACAGTGATGGCATTGAGCTTCCGATAGTCCACACAGAACCGGATCGACCCGTCCTTTTTGGGGACCAGCACCACCGGCGAGGCCCAAGGGCTGGAAGACGGCTGGATCACCCCCAAAGCCAGCATGTCATTGACCTCTCTTTCCAGGTCCTGAGCAGTTTTCCCTGTGGCTCGGAAGGGGGAGCATTTTATAGGCGGGTGCGATCCTGTCTGCACCCGGTGGACAGTCAGATTAGTGCGTCCAGGCTGGTTGGAAAACAGCTGTTGGTACAGATGCAGCACCCCTCCGATCTCAGCTTGCTGGGCAGGGGTTAGCCGATCAGAGAGGGGAATTGCTTCCAGGGGGAAGCCAACTCTTGTCCCAGGGAATAGATCTACTAAAGGGTCATCTCCCTGCCCCTCCCACTGTCCACACACGGCCAACACCATATTCCCCCTGTCATAATATGGCTTCATCATATTCACATGGTACACCCGGTGGTGGTGTGCCCGGTTCGACAGCTCCACCACATAGTTTACCTCGTTTAGTTGCTTGACAACCTTGAAGGGCCCTTCCCAGGCAGCCTGGAGTTTGTTTTTCCTCACGGGGATGAGGACCATCACCTGATCCCCAGTGGCGAAGGCGCGGGCCCGTGCTGTGCGGTCATACTAGACCTTCTGCTTCCTCTGGGCTCTGGCCAGATTCTCCCTGGCCAGGCCCATGAGCTCGGCAAGTCGTTCCCGGAAGGTCAGGACATACTCCACCACTGACTCTCCGTCAGGAGTGGCCTTCCCCTCCCATTCGTCTCTCATCAGGTCCAGGGGCCCCCTTACCCGCCTTCCATATAGCAGTTCGAAAGGCGAAAACCCGGTAGACTCCTGGGGTACCTCCCTGTACGCAAACAGCAGGTGAGGTAAGTACTTGTCCCAGTCCTGCGGGTGCTGATTCATAAATGTTTTCAGCATCATTTTTAGCGTCCCATTGAACCTCTCCACCAGCCCGTTGGATTGGGGGTGATATGCTGAGGCCCAGTTGTGCCGGACCCCACATCTCTCCCACAAGCACCGGAGTAGGGCCGACATGAAGTTGGACCCTTGGTCCGTCAAGACTTCCTTGGGGAACCCCACTTGGCTGAAAATGGTCAGCAGCGCATCCGCCACAGTGTCTGCTTCAATGGACGATAAGGGCACTGCCTCGGGGTAGCGGGTGGCGAAATCTACCACCACCAGGATGTATTTCTTCCCAGACCGGGTCGTCTTGCTGAGAGGTCCCACTATGTCCATGGCCACCTTCTGGAAAGGCTCCTCTATGATGGGCAAAGGTCTCAATGCTGCCTTCCCCTTGTCCCGGGCCTTCCCCACCCTCTGGCAGGGGTCACAGGATCGGCAGTACTGCTGGACGTTGGTGAAGACCCCGGGCCAGTAAAAGTTCTGTAGCAGCCTCTGCCTGGTGCGCCGGATCCCCTGGTGCCCTGCGAGAGGGATGTCATGGGCCAGGTACAGTAGCTTGTGGCGAAACTTCTGGGGAACCACCAGCTGCCTCCTGATCCCCCACGACTCCACTTCCCCCGGGGGAGCCCACTCTTGGTACAGGAACCCCTTCTCCCACAGGAACCTCTCCTTGCATCCTCTCCTCATGGTCTGTACCACACTGAGGTCAGCCAGGCCCCTTAGCTTCCGCAGGGAGGGGTCCTTCTGCAACTCGGCCTGGAACTCGGCGGCTGGGGAAGGGATGGGGACCTGCTCCCTCTCGTCGGCTGGCTCGGAAGCCCCAGCCACCCCGCAGCCTGTCCTTGGGTGTTCCCTCCCCACCCGGGAAGGGTTCGGTGCCTCCGGTGGGACATCCTTCCCAAGGTCAGGGCGTAGTGCCCCTCGCCGGCTCTGGCTACAGGTCACGACTAAGGCGGTCTGGGGGCTGCTTGGCCAGTCCTCTAGGTCCCCCCCCCATCAAAACCTCAGTGGGCAAATGGTGGTGCACTCCCACGTCCTTGGGGCCCTCCTTGGCCCCCCATTTCAGGTGTACCCTCGCTACGGGAACCTTGAATGGGGTCCCGCCCACCCCGGTCAGGGTCAGGAAGGTGTTGGGCACCACCCGATCTGGGGCCACCACCTCGGGCCGGGCCAGTGTCACCTCTGCGCCCGTGTCCCAGTATCCATAAACTTTCTTCCCATCCACCTCCAGGGGAACAAGGCACTCGCTCCGCAGGGACAGCCCCGCGCCAACCCTGTAAACGGAGAACTTTGAATCCGGAGCATCTGGCCCCCCAGAGAAGCTGGCCGGGGGCCCTTCTCTCTCTTGAGCAGTTGATAAGCTGCCAGCCCCTCTTGCGTGGGAAGCCTGCCCCTCGTCCGTCTGGGCCTCTACCAAGTTAACCCGGTGCGGGTTCAGTCTGCTCAGTCTGTCTTTGAGCTTGGGGCACTGGGCCCGAACGTGGCCTCTTCGGCCGCAGTAATAGCAGCTCATGTCCCGTGGGTCCCCTCGAGCCGGTCGGTTGTCCCTGATGCTGGGCATTCCCCGTGGGAGGGGATTCCCCATATTCCCCCTTTGGGAGGTCCCAGGGTGACTCTCTCTCTGCATCGCGGCGGGCCTGTTCCTTTGGGGCTCCTCCCTGCCACCCCCTGACCGGCTCTTTACAAACTCATCAGCCAGCTGCCCGGCGTGTCGCGGGTTCTCTGGCTTTCTGTCCACCAACCACAGCCTCAGGTCAGATGGGCACCGCTCATACAGTTGCTCCAGTACCAGCAGTTTAATCAGGTCCTCCTTCGTCTGGGCCCCACCAGCCCACTTGCTGGCGTATCTTTCCATGCGGACGGCTAGTTGCAGATATGAGATCTCAGGGGTTTTATCTTGACTCCGGAACCTTTCCCGGTACATCTCAGGGGTCAGCCCAAACTCACGTAGCAGGGCCTTTTTGAATAGTTCGTAGTCCCCTTTCTCTGCCTCTCCCAGTTGGCGGTACAATGCCACGGCTTTGGGGTCCAGTAAGGGGGTAAGGACCCGGAGTCTGTCCGCGGGATCAACCCGGTGCAGCTCGCAGGCCGTCTCAAAGGCCTCCAGGAAGTCATCCATGTCCTCCCCCTCCTTGTATGGGGCCATGATGCACTTATCAAAGCTCCGTGCAGTCCTGGGTCCCCCCTCACTCACCGCAGCCGGGGGTTCGCTGCCCTTCAATCTCGCCAGTTCCAGGTCATGCTGACGCTGTCTCTCATTCTCCTGTCTCTGTCTCTCATTCTCCTCCCGTTCACGCTGATGCTGTCTCTCTTTCTCCTCCCGTTCACGCTGATGCTGTCTCTCTTTCTCCTCCCGTTCATGCTGACGCTGTCTCTCTTCATGCTGTCTCTGTTGTTCACGATCCTCCAGCTCTCTCAGTTTTAGATCTTTCTCCCATTCCAGCCAATTCCGCTCCACGGATGCCGAACGTCGCCGGGAGGATCCTCTGCTGGCCGGCGAGCTTCGCCGGGAGGGTCCCCTGCTGGCCGGGGGGGCCACGGCGCCTTCGGTATTTGCTGGGCTCCTCCCCACCCTTCCCCTAGGCATAGGAAGGAGGGGTCTCGGGAAGCCCTCAGCAGCCGGCTGACCACTCCCAGCTGGGACAGACACTGGTGCCTGCGCTGCATTTGCCAGGCTGCTTCCCTGAGACACAGGGATCAGTTCATTCGCGCGATCTTCCGCCTCCAGCTGGGCAATGAGCTGTTCTTTGGTGAGCCTCCCAATGCGCAGCCGCCTCTGCTTGCACAGCTCCACCAGGTCGCTCTTAAGCCGCTTGGCATACATCTTCCTGCTGGCCACTCACCGGCCTGTGTGCTCACAGCTCCCCACAGTTCCCAGGGGGCCCCCTAGTGTGCCAGCCCTTCTCGAGGTCACCACCTCTCTGCCAGGGTCGAGCTGCAGACTCCTCCGCCCCTGGGACCACTCGCTGCGATCCCCCCGGGGGACCCTGTTACTGCAAAAGTCCTTCTCGCTGGTCACACACTCCCAGGGGTAATAACCGTCTCTCTCCCACTCTTCAGCAGGCCTGGTCCCCGTCAATCCCCCTTCGTTTTACTGCTCCCCAGTCACTTACTGCAGGAAGCGCCGTCCACGGGGTGCAGTAGATCCCGCCGCTGCCACCAGTTGTTGCGGATTGTGGGGGAGTTAGGGCCCTGCACCCCTCTTCCCGAGATTCACTGCGACTCTCAACCAGCCAGTAAAGCAGAAGGTTTATTTAAGGACAGGAACACAGTCTCAAGCAGAGCGTGTAGGTACGACCAGACCCCCTCAATTAGGTCCCTCTGGGAGGTTCAGGGAGCTTAGACCCCAGCTTGGGGTTCCCTGCGTTGCACCACCCAGCCCAAACTGAAAAACTCAACTCCAAGCCCCTCCCGCTGCTCCTCTCCTTTGTTCAGTCTCCCGGGCAGAAGGTGTTAATTCTCCCCACCCCCGTTCCTGGCTCAGGTTACAGCTCAGGTAGCTTCCTTCAAGGGAAGTCCCACATCCCCACTGCAATCCCCCTGCAACATTCCCAGGTCAAATCTGCCCTGCTCCCAGCTCCGTCACACAAGGTCCCAGCGTTACCAGCGAGGCGTTCTGTGGGGAGCCCGGTAAGTGCTTATCAAGATCGACTGTGACACCCGGGGGAGCTGAATGGACGTGGGGACAGAGGAAGGCTCTGTGTGTGTGTGTGTGTGTGTGTAAGTTGCCATCTACTGGTCATAGCTCTGAGGGTTCACTCTAGCTGTTATCACGCACTGCAGATGGCTTCTGACCGCTCCTCTGAACAAGCTAGATGCTCCACTCCTATCTAGCGTGTGAGCTCCTGGCAGCTGGGACTGTCTTGTTCCTAGTCTAAACAGCAGCATGTCCACCACTCACAAACTTATCACGGGTCTGGCAATGCTTTGCGTTGTTCTCAAAGCCCCAGCTCCTGGAGTCCTGGGATTAGGCCACAATCTCAGCTTTCCTTGTTTTAAATAGCCAGTCTCTCTCCTGCCTCGTTGCAGAGAGAAGCTGGGGAATGTGACCCAAGTGTGTCCGAAAGGTTCAGAAACCAGAAGGCCAAAAAAAGAGCCCCAACATTATTTTTCAAAAGAAATCTGATGTTTTTTGAGGCTTTAGGATTTTTGAATGCTTGGGGTTGGTGTTGCTGGTACAGTGCCTGGTGCAATGGGGCCCAGCTCCTTAACAGGGGCTCCTAGATGTTGTTGCCTAGTAATAATGATACTTGTGGTGGTGAGAGTCATTTACATACTTCTCTATATAGTCGGTTAAGCCATGAACGCACCCTGAGAGCCCCAATATGAGCTGTTTAGTTTCTAGCATTTGTTCACTCGGTGCTTTCCCAGTTATTCAGCCTTCTCCTCAGGCTGGTCTTTCACTCCCCCTTTGGTTTTTCTAGGCCGTCTCCCTGCTCCTGAGGTATTTCTCAGCAAGTCCCCTGCTGCCCAGGGGGTCTCTGCTGTGGTGAGATGCCTGGTTCCCTATGACTCGCTGGCGACTCGGGTTATTTTCTGTAAGGCCGAGGAGGAACTGTCCAGCCAAAAAGCCACACGAGGCAAATTCACCTACGAGTTAGCCTGGGAAGTGTCCGTCCAGGAGGCAGGACAGATTTCCTGCGGGTATCAGCGTAAGGACGACCACAACCGAGTGACCAATTCCTTTCTCAGCCTCCCGTGGGACCAGCACAAACCAGGTAACCGCGTGCTGGGCCAGGAGCAGAGCGTTTTCACTGAGATCCCTGACTCTCATGCTGCCCAAGGTTGGCTCCAGTCTGTCTGTCTGTCCATCTGTCTCCAGCTGTTGTCTCTTGTCCTACACTCTTTGGAGCACGGGCTGTTTTTTTGTTTGGGGTTTGTACAGCCCCTAGCACAGTGGGGATCCTGGGTGTAACTGGGGCTCCTAGGTGTCACCATAACGCACAAAGTCTTGGTCTACACTTAAAAGTTACGTCAACATAGCTACGTTGGGGAGGGGGCCAGCCTAACCTCCAGCGTAGATGCAGCTGTGTGGATAGACGAATGCTTCTGTCAGCATAGCTACCGACACTCAATGTGCTCCTACCCTGATGGATAATCCCCTTCCATTAGTGTAGGCTGCCTCTGCACTGCGGGTGATGCCGGCGTAGCTAGGGTGATATAGGGATCCTAGGGGCTACGGCAGTGCACCAGGCTGCTCCCATGGGAACCCCAGGGCAGCGCCCCGCAACTGGAGGGGGCATCCTTTGTGATTGTTATTATCGGGGGAGCACCACGGTCCAAAGCAGGGATCGGGCCCCTGGTGCTGGGTGCTGCACAGACGTGGAAGCCCAGCGCCAGGCGGGCCTTGCCCCAAAGAACTTGGATGCAGCTGGGCCCTGGCAGCGGGCAGCAGTCGTTGCTCATGCCAGCCTGGCTGTGCCCAGCTGCCCATGATACACAGGTCTCATAGCCTGTGAGTTCCGGGCAAGGGCTTGAAGGAGGATGAGGGAGAGGCCTGGCTACTCTTTGGTCTCTCCACTGAGATGCCCCACCAAGGGACCCCCCAGTATCCTGACCTGTTGTCTGGCTGTTCTCTGGCTGCATTGACCCACCCTGGCAGCAGGGAGAGCTCTGGAGTCCAGAGGCAAATGACTTTTCTGCAGTGCCCAGAGATGGGAAGTGAACTGAAGGGGAATCCAGGTCTGTGACCTGGGGTGAGTGAAGACCAGAACAAGGCCCTGCCCCTCAGGAAGAGCCCTTAGGTCCAGGAGTAGCGCTGTGGAAATCGGCAGGAGTGAGGGTGGGTGAGCCAGTCAGGGGCGTGTGCCTGCATGACAGGTTGGGAGATACTGGGGAGTTGGGGGGCAATGGGGAGAGACCAAACTTGTGTTAATATCATCTCCAATATCGTCAGCCCCAGGCACTCGACGATCATGAGAGCAGCTTCAAATCCTGAGATTTTACGTGTAACAAATGTTGGGGGCTCTTGATTTACCTTCCGGTTTTTTCAGCCTTTAGGGTGTCACCTCTTCAAGCTTCTGTCCACATCCACGAGTGCTAGAAACTTACTAGGTATTAAAATATGGGAGCTGAGAGTCTCACATAATCACCTGATTCTGAGAGCTGAGGCTTTAAAAAAGCTCTGAATGTTATGATAGGTGTGAGAAAATCCCGGGAGCTGGCAGCGCATCTGTCCTAAAAGGGGGTTTGGTTTGTATATAAATATTGGGAGGGAAACAAATATTGTGTCTTTCTCCTGCCCTAAGTCCCCTTTGTGGTTTTATTTTCCAGACTCCAATGTTACCAGTGAGGGGTCGGGCCGATCTCCTGGTGAGTGGTTAATGGCATCAGGACTGGGAAGGAAACACTTTGAAACAGGTGTGCGGTGTGTGAGATTTCTGCCTCGAATCACGCCAATTACGCCGGGCGTGGCACCTGGAGTCGATCAACCAAAAGGGTTTTTGGTTGTCAAAAAACTGGGTTTGACAATAATGATTTTTTTGTGAAAAAATTTTTATTGAAATTTTCATTTTTCAAAATATCTAAATTAAAATTTTAGAAAATAGTCAAGATTTTTAATTTTTTTTATATTGAAAGAGTGGGAAAATTAACACTTTCTCTCAAATGTTTGCCTCCCCACCCCTTCCTTTCCCTCCACAGAACAAAAAGGGGAAGTGGTAATGTTAGAGAAACGGAGTGTAAAAACGTTTTTTTAATGTATTTATTTTTTCCCACTGGAAAAAGTGAGGAAAAGTTGGGAGGAAGCAATTTCTCTACGTTTTTAACTATTTTTCATTGCAAAGTGTTCTTTATCTCACTTTTTAAACATTCCCTCCCACTTTTCCAGTGGAAAAAAGGGGGGAAAGATAAAAAAAAAAATTCTTCCCCCAGTTGATGTCAGTCTCCATCTTGTTTCCACGAAAAACATCTGTTTTTTTTTTTAACATTAAAAAGTGAAACTTTTCACCACTTTTCCAGTGGCACAAAAATGGGGAGAGAAAGTAGTTTTTTACCCAGCTCTCCCACTTCCTTTCCCCCTCTGCAAATATGTGAAACAGGCAAATACATTTAAAAATATGAGACAAACATTTACTTTTACTTTTTCACACTTTGTAGTTGAAATAACATTAGAAAAGGGGTTTGGCTCCCCCCCACTTTCTCTTGCTTTTTAAATTTCTCCCTCCTGTTCGTGCGGGTGTGCGCACATGTTCCTGCTGCCCCCTGCTGGAGAGGATGAGTCCTGCTCTGTGTGTGTGTGTGTGTATTCCTGCTGCCCCCTGTTGGAGGGGATGAGCCATGCATTCTGTGTGTATGAAAGGGCACATAACTCAGACCCATCTCCAGTGCTGGGACGGCCCCCTGGGCCATCGTGTTGGAGCACCGCACAGCCTGCCAGGCAATTGGCGTGGGGATTTGGGGGAAATAATCCCCCTCTCCTCTCACTTTTTCAATATCCTGCCCGTTCACACACACAGACTGCAGGGCTCATCCCCTCCAACAGGGGGCAGCAGGAACACAGCGGAAAGACGGAAATCTCACCCTGGAAACTAATTTCCTGTGCACCTAAAAAATACTCCTGCTGCATGTGACCCTGGGCCATTGAAATCACTAGCAAAACCCTCAGTGACTTCTAATAGGGACCGCATCAGCCCTTCGTTTTCTTTGAGGATTTTCAGTAAAAGCCAGACTGTTGCTGTTGTTTCAGAAACAACTTGGCGTCGCCGCATCTTGTGATTTTATCCCAAATCTTGCCCTATTTGGTGCTTCTCTTAAAGCCAAAAGCTCCTGGAGTCCTGGGATTATGGGAGATTGTCAGCTTTTTTTTTTAAAGCAAATTTCTAGCCTTGAGTTTGCAGAGAAAAACTTGGAAACAGGGTCCCTAACAGCTCAAACCCACACAGCAAAAGAACAGAATCCAAAATGTGTGATTTCATATAATCTTTTGATTTATAAACCAGTCTCATGATTTTGGGGTCTATCTCATGATTTTTTGAAGGCTTGGTCCTGGCAGATGCTGGTGTATTACAGAGAATTAGTGCTGTTGTAGATACTGGCCTCTCTGTGATCTGTTGTTATTTTGGGTAAATTAGTTATTTGTGTCATGGAAAATCAACAGATAAGCTGCTGCCGCTGAGCTAAAAAATGCTGAACTGTTTGAATGTGCTGGGAATATGTTGCATATATTTAACAGTGAAAATAGTTAATCACTGAACTGACTTTCTAAGGTACGTGGAGATTCGCCATCACTTGAAGTCTTTAAATCAGGACTGGATGTCTCTGTAAGATACACTCTAGCTCAGCGGCAAGTCATGGGTTGGGTGCAGGAATTGCTAGGTGAGGTTCTCTGCCCATGTGATGGAATCCAGGGAATTTACGGTTTTGTAATTGATTTCAGCGCTCTTCCATTGGGCTAAATACACTTTAGAATGATATGCTTAATATAATCTTAGTTTTTATCAATCTCATGTCAGTTGAAGGAGCCACATTCACAATTTTAGGTCCTGATCCTGGAAAGAATCAGGGTTGGGGTGAAATCTTCAAAAGCCCCTATGTGACTAGAGACCCTGAGTGCCATTTTCAAAAGTCATTTAGGCAGTGCTGGGTTTACAATGGCACCAGTGGCGCCACGGAGCCGGGCCCATGCTCAGAAGGGGCCCCGGCCTACTCTGCTTGCACTGCGCCCTGAGATCCCACCAGCCCACTGGCTCCCCCCACCCTGTCCACCATTTGCTCCTCTTGGCCTGCCCGCTGAGGGATCCTCTTCACCCCTTGGCCCCATCCACCGGCTTCTCTCTGCCCCCTGGCCAGACCCCAGTGCACCTCCGGCTCCGGGCAGTCTCTGCTTCCCACCACCTGTGGGGCCCCACCTGTCTCCCTGGAGCTGAGCTGTCTGGGACTGGTGCAGAACCCTGGCCAATCTTGGTCAGTTGGTGGGGGGGAGGGTGAATGTAGGGGGCTTGGCTGGGCCCCTCCAGGCAAGTGGGTCCTGATGGAGCCTGGGCAGGGCAGGCCCTGGCCTGGCTGATTGTGCCACTTCCAAGGGGCTGGAGCGATTCCCTGCCTCGGGACCAGCCCTGGCTGCGCTGGCAGCTCAGCCCGGCAGACACAGTCGCCTCCCAGCAGGGCCAGTGAGTGGGGCCAGGAGGCAGGGCATCGTGGAGGGGGGTCTCTGGAGGGCCTGCGGGGGGTGCTGGGCTGTGAGGGGACAGGGAAGATCTCTGTGTATTGGGGCACTAGGGAGTGGAGATTCTGTGTGAGGTCTGGACAGTTGTGGTGTTGTGCAGCATGCTGTGCATTTCTGGCAGGGTCTGGGGGGCGCTGGGCATAGGGAATCGGGGGAGGGGGGGTGTTCCGGTGTTAGGCAGGGGGGCTGTGTGGCGCGGCATGGGCCCGCCCCTGAGGGGAAGGGGCACGCTGGCTGCACAGGGCTGGGCGGGCCATCGTGCATCTGGCAACTGCTGGTTTGTAAATAGTGCCCTGCATTGGGCAGAGCGGGGCCACCCCTGCCATGCCATATTGCCCCTGACTGGCCCCTCACTCTGGGGACTGACCCCCCGGTCCCATGCTCCATTGCCCCCATGGGCAGCCCACAAAAGGTTAATCCGGCCCTGCATTTAGGCCCAGAGTTTTAAAGGGATTTAGGTGCTGAGTGGGATTTTCAGAAGCACATAGGACAGTGACAAACACCCATTGAAATCATAAGAACATAAGAACGGCCAGACTGGGTCAGACCAATGATCCAACTAGCCCAGTATCCTGTCTCCTGACAGTAGCCAATACCAGGTGTTTCAGAGAAAATGACCACAATGAATGAATTCTAGGGGACTAGAGACTTTTGAAAATATTACTAGACCCATAAACACCTTTAAAAATCTGGCCCATAGGCGCTTTTTATTGAAAAAAATATTCAATTTTCATCAAGAAGTTGGAAAGTTTAGACGGACAAACAAATTTTCCCTTCTCCGAAAAGCCAATTTTGATGGAGAAAAAAAAAGTTTCAGCCAAAACTCAGCTGGCTCACCAGATAACCCAGGGGGAATCCGGGTTTTATGTAGATGGTGAGCAAAGCCCAGACTGCATGTTAAACGGCCAGACGGGCTGCTTCACTGGCTGAGGTTGGCAAAGTTGCCTATGGAATTTGGACTTCCAGTCCGTGGTCAAATGAATCTGCCTGCTTGGCTTTGAAAATCCCCTCCACTGGGTATAACAGGAGAGTCAGGAAGCAGCAGAGTGTTTGAAATGCTCGTGGGCCCCCATGGAGCACCCAGCTGAGCTGGGGAGCCCTTGCTAAGGCAGAAAAATGGCTCTATACTCGAGGAGTCAAAAGGCATTGGGATGACGGTGGGGGATTCAGCTCAGAGGTCTCTGCCCAGAGTTAGTGAAGTTCTTAGTGACAGCTCATCTGTCCTAGAGCAGGTCAGGAAAGGAGCGAATGATCATTGCGCAATATTTTTTTTTTAATGAAAAAAATACAAAACGAAACTTTGAAAACTTTCATTTTGAAAAATGATGGTCAGAAATTTTCCATTTCTTTGTGGTGGGGGAGAAACTCCTTCTCTCTCTGATCTGAATTCCGCTGGAAAAAGGTGGGGAATTATTTTTTAAGTGGAATTTTCTGCACGATTTCAAAATTGAAAATGAAAACAAAAATTAAAAGCTCAAAAACTCTGGCGGACGTTTTTCGTTGGCAAGAGAAAAAATCGAAGAAAAGGAATTTTTTCTGTGAAAAATTTTGTTGCTGTTGAAACCCCATTTTTTGACACAAACATTTTGCATCCCCAAAATTTCTGCAAGGCTTCGCCCATCCCAGGTCAGCTGGGCACTTGAAGACATGTTTCATTTTAAGCCAGTTGACTTCAAAGGTTCTTACTCAGTTGCTTAGAGCTCAGTAGCTGCTCAGGTGCTTTCAGGTGAAGAATGGGGTCGCTCATGTGCTTGGTGTTAAACACGGGTGTAAGGTCTGCGCTGAATCGTGGCTGTTCCTTTGTCTCTGGGATCTCCTTTCCTTTCTAACCTCTTGTGTTGTTTTGTCTGGCTTGGCTGGGTCTCGCTTGCAACTTCTAGGCTGGAGGCTGAATTCTGGGCTGGGAATGACAATTCCTGTCTTCCTGCTGCTGGTGTTGGTCCTGATGGGTTACCTGCCGCTGTGAAAAGGGACAAGAGGTAAGAGCAGCAGGGACTGGAGAGGCAGTGGGGTCTAGGGGGAAGGGCAGGGGCCTTGGGGCAAGCAGTGGAGTCTGGGAGGAAGGGCAGGGGCCTAGAGGCAGGTAGTGGAGTTAGTGGGAGGGGTAGGGGTCTAGGGGCAGGCAGTGGGGTCTGGGGGGAAGGGCAGGGGCCTAGGGGCAGGCAGTGGGGTCTGGGGGGAAGGGCAGGGGCCTAGAGGCAGGTAGTGGAGTCAGGGGGAGGGGCAGGGGCCTAGGGGCAGGCAGTGGGGTCTAGGGGCAGCAGTGGGGCCTAGGGGGAAGGGCAGTGGTCTAGGGGCAGATAGTGGGGTCTAGATGGAAAGGCAGGGGCCTAGGGGCAGGCAGTGGGGTCTGGAGGTGGGGGGAGGGGCCTAGGGGCAGGCAGTGGGGTCTAGGGGGCAGGGCAGGGGCCTAGGGGCAGGCAGTGAGGTCTGGGGGGAAGGGAAGGGCCATGGGGCAGGCAGTGGGGTCTGGGGGGGAGGGGGCGCGGCCTAGAGGCAGATAGTGGGGTCTAGAGGAAAGAGCAGTGGTTTAGGGGCAGTTAGTGGGGTCTAGATGGAAAGGCAGGGGCCTAGGGGCAGGCAGTCGGGTCTGGGGAGAAGGGCGGGGGCCTGGGGGAAAAGGCGCTGGCGTAGAGACAGGTGGTGTGGTGTAGGGAAGGACACACTTACATCCCACTCCCCATCCATTTGAAGGATTCTTGTGGTGCTCGGCATGTGTCAGCCCCTCTGGACAGGGAACAGCCTCCCCCACCCACAGAAAAACAAGGGTCTGGGTTTAGCCAAGTGCTGAATGATTTTGGAGGCAGCGAGGTTGGGGAGCCCACACTGAGATGCCTCTGAGGGGCCAAACCCCAGAGTTCGGTGCTCAGCGTGCTGGGGAAATCAGCCCCTTTTCGAGGACTGAGGTGGGCTCCTGACCCTCTGAAGCACCTGGCACTGGCCACTGTCAAGAGACAGGCTTCTGAGCTAGATGGACCTTTGGTCTGACCCAGTCTGGCTGCTCTTATGTTATCAGTGGATAGAAGCAAGTCAGCTGGAGGGGCTGCAGATGTCTATAATCCATGGTTAGAAGTGACCATTTGGTCTGTTGGACTCTAGAACCACCGATTACATTCGGTTAACCATTACAGCACCTAATAGTCGTTAATCGACCCTTAGTCAAGGATTTATCAATAGAATCCGATATAAATACTGGCTGACAGCAGTGGGCTCTTTACAGAGGCAGAACCCACCTCCAATAACTGGAAGTTGAAGCTGGGTAAATTCAGACTAGAACTAAGCCGTATACTGTTTAACAGCGAGGGTGATTAACCGTCAGAATGATTTAACTACAGATGAGGTGGATCCTCCAACACTTGGAGTCTTTAGATCAGGATCCGAGGATACTAATAGATACACCTCTACCCTGATATAACACGAATTTGAATATAACGCGGTAAAGCAGTGCTGGGAGGGTGGGGGGGTATGCGCGCTCCGGCGGATCAAAGCAAGTTCGATATAACATGGTTTCACCTAGAACGCGGTAAGATTTTTTGGCTCCCGAGGACAGCGTTATATCGGGGTCGAGGTGTACGATTTAGCTCAGCCAGAAGTTCTGGGCTAGACACATGAATTACTGGGGGCGTTCTCTGGCCTGTCATGTAGAAGGTCAGACTGGGACGGTGATCACAGTGGTCCCTTCTGGAATTAAATCTGTGCATAGGCGCTGCCTTTGATTTTGTGTTTACACAGGGCCCAGCGCAATCACAGCTGGAGCCTCTGGACCCCAATGCAATAATGCTAATAATTAATAATAAAGTCATTGTATTTCTTCTACAGCCCCCTCAGCCCTGGCAGCCCCCAGCACCCCGGTAAGTCCCACTGTATATTAAAAGCCCTCTCCATCCATTTCAGATCTGCAACGTTAGGGTTACCATATTTCAGCAAGCAAAAAAGAGGACAGGAGGAGCCCCGCCCCTGTCCTGCCCTAGCCCCGCCCCTGTCCCACCCACTTCCCGCCCCCCTCAGAACTCCCAACCCTCCCCCCCCCCCGCTCTTTGTCCCCTGACTGCCCCCTCCTGGGACCCCTGCCCCTAACTGCCCCCCCAAGACTTCACCCCCTACCTAAGCCTCCCTGCTCCTTGTCCCCTGACTGCCCCCTCCTGAGACCCTCTCCCCAATCCTAACTGGGCACCTAGGACCCTACCCCCTACCTGTGCCCTGATTGCCCCAACCCTTATCCACACCCCCAGACAGACCCCTGGGACTCCCACACCCCATCCAACCACTCCCCACTCCCTGACAGCCCCCCCAGAACTCCCGACCCATCGAAACCCCTCTGCTCCCTGTCCCCTGACTGCTCCGATCCCTCTCCGCACTCCTGCCCCCTGACAGCTCCCCCCCAGAACTCCCAACCCCCCCGCTCCTTGTCCCCTGACTACCCCTCCTGGGACCCCTGCTCCTAACTGCCATCCAGAACCCCACCCCCTACCTAAGCCTCCCTGTTCCTTATCCCCTAACTGCCCCCTCCTGAGACCCCCCCCCAACTGCCCTCCAGGACCCTACCCCCTACCTGTACCCTGACTGCCCAAAACTTTCTCCACTCCCCCCAAAAGCCCCCCCTGAACTCCCGACCCCCCCCCCCGTTTCTTGACTGCCCCCTCCAGAACCTCCCTGCCCCTTCTCCTGCCCCCTGGCCCCCTTACCCTGCTGCTCAGAACAGGGTGTTGGGCTCTGTGCGAGCCGGACACGTGGCTGCGCTCCCCAGCCCAACACACAACCTGGTCCCTGGCCCTGCACAGTGCTGCCGGACCGGGACACTGGGCTGCAAGGGAGGAGGAGCTGCCGGCTCAGAATGCAGGGAGGGAGGGAGGAGCTCCTCTACAGCTGCTCCGGAGTCCAGCCCGTGACTTTCCTGCAGCCCTCCCAGCCGCTCGCTCTGCTCTGCCGGGGAGGGGGGAAATCCCGGACATTTTGAGTGATTTACAAATTCCCCCCGGACGCTATTTTTAGCACAAAAAGGAGGACATGTCCGGGTAAATCCGGACGAATGGTAACCCTACTCAGTGCTGATTGGCCGAGCAGGGGACTATCAACAGCGAGGAGACTCAGGTCCTTTTGGTCTCTTTTCAAATCAGGCAAATAAGTCACAACCAATCCAATGGATGGGATTAATCTTGCTGCTTCTCTCCATTAATTGTCTCTGAGCAGGTCAGGATTTCCTCTAGTGGTCGAGGTCTTCTAAAATACTGGCTGAATAATTACTATGAACCACTGTTGGTCTGTAGCTCACTTGAGTGCACTTTATTCTGATCAGTCACTGTATGAAATTCAAGATGTCACAGATAGGTTGAAAGTCAGGAGCAGTGTTTCCTCACATTTTTATGTCCGTGTGCGGAATGAATTTTGTGATGTGCACCAATATGTGCAATTTTGTTATGTGACACATCACCTGTATATTGCTGCACATCACAACATTCATTCTGCACATGGACGGTGTGTGGCAGGGGTGAGGCTGAAGGGTTCGGAGTGTGGGAGGGGGCTGAAGTGGGGCAGAGGTTTGGGGTGTGGGCTTTGGGGTGGGGCTGGGAATGAGGGTCTCAGGGCTAGGAGAGAGGGTTGGGCTGCAGGGGGCTAAGGGCTCTGGCTGGGGGTGCGGGCTCTGGGATGGGGCTGGGAATGAGGGGTTTGGGGAGCAGGTTGCCCCAGGGAGAGAGGACTCCCCCCAGTCCTCTCTCACCAGAGCAGCTCAGGACCAGGTGAGAGAGCACCTGTCTCCTGGCTGCAGCAGCTCTGGTGGGGCTGGGCTGGGGCTGGGGCTGAGGGATTTATTTTTCCTAAGTCAAAACGGGGAAAGGAAGGAGTTATGCTTCAGTTTTTACCTTATAAACTTTGGTCCTGTCTAATATATAAGATGCTATGGGAATAAGACACCATGTAATGTGGTGATATCACAAAAGCAGAGGGTGTGAGAACTGCAGCAACCGAGAGGGCAGGGGATTTAGAGTCAGATTGCTTCAAATGCTGCATTCGTCAGCTGGCATTTAACAGCAACACTTAGCTAACAGAATGGAGAAAGGAATTCTCCGCTAAAGATTCAACCTGCCCCTTTGGCTAACTCCACCCCTTCCCTGAACAGAGTGTGCTCAGAACAACACTCCCCCCCCCCCACACACACACACAAGCCCATAGCTGGGCACCCAGCACAAAGCAAGGGAGGGGGTTGTTTGGCTTGTTTTATTTTTACTTTGCAAAAGGTTTTTTCAAAAACATTTTCTGCCCCTGTTTCCTATGGTAAGGAAGCAAATGGTTGTGGGGAAAGGAACCTGAGAGTGGTGGAGCCAGGGCAGTGGGGGGAAGTTGCCGGAGGCTGAAGAGGGCAAAAGGGTGCTGAAGGTGACCAGGTGCAGTGCGGGGAAGGGAACAGTTTGGGGAAGCTGAACGGGGCGATGGGGGGCAGTTGGAGGAGGCTGAAGGGAGAGATGGGGGAAGGGGACATTTGGGAGGAGGCTGAAGGGGGCAATGGGTTGAAGGAGGCTGGGGCAGAGAGGCAGTTGTGGGGGCTGCTCATCCCCATGGGAGGGGAGGAGGAAGAGGAGCTGCCCTTGTATCAGAAGCTGTTTCCTATTAGAACTTGCAACTTCACTGTTCCTGAGCAGGGTCCTGTGATCAAAGGGGAACTAGATGGGTTCATGGAGGACAGGTCCATCAATGGCTGTTAGCCGGGATGGGCAGGGATGTCTCCCTAACCTCTGTCTGTCAGAAGCTGGGAATGGGGGACAGGGGATGGGTCACTGGATGATTCCTGTCTGTTCATTCCCTCTGGGGCACCTGGCACTGGCCACTGTTGGCAGACAGGACACTGGGCTAGATGGACCTTTGGTCTGACCAAGTCTGGCCGTCCTTATCTTCTAATCTACTTCTCACATGCTCAGTAACATCTGCAAGTTGCTGCCCTCACGCGCCATCAGAATCTGCTCCCTGCAATCAAAGGCAGGGAATATCCCCCTGAAGGGGAGAAATCGGAGGGGAGGGATGGGCAGAGGGACAAATCAGGGGTTCAGACTGGGGTGGGGCTGCCCTGCCAGGTAGGTGCAGAAGGGAAAACCCCCAGATAGAGGGAGGCAGAGGGGATAAAAGTTACGACGGGTGGGGGGAGCCATCAGCAGCAGTTCCAAACTAGGGTGTGGTGGAGGGTAGAAGGACTTGTGTTCCTCAATGGATGGTCTATCTCAGCACCCCCTCCCCATGGCCGTGGTGTTAAAGGCCAAGGGTGGCCCAGTGCCCAGGTACCGCAGCTCTGCTCTAGCTGAAATGGTGACTGAGCTGCCGAAGGAGACTTGACTCAGGGAAATAGTTTACACCCTCCCCCCACCCCCCTGGGCTCTGCTGGCATCAGCTCCTGAGCCAGAGACTGCAGGTGATACGAGAGATCTGGGGTAAGTGCTGGGGCCTGGCTGGAAAGTGACTCTGCAGAAATGGCTCCTGCTCGCCCCATCTCTGCCCCGAGTGTCTGCGCGGCGCAGAGCTGCTGCCCCAGCGCCCCCAGGCTCACCCCCGTTAGCAGTGGCTGTAGCTATTGGCGAGGAAACGCCCACGGGAATGCAGGACAGTGACCGGCTCTTCGAGCAGGAGGGAGAGGGGAGAGACTGGACGGGGCAGCTGGAGCAATCAGTGGGGAGGGAGGTTCTGGGCACCCAGCCTTGCCCGGCTCCATTCCCTGCAGCCCCCCGGGGCAGTGACTTTCCTGGGAGAGGGGAGGGGCAGAGAGAGGAAAAGCCAGTTCCTGCCGCTGCCTGGTCCCTGCGTTGCTGAGGGAATGGGCTGTTCTGGGGACAGTGTCGGGGCATCCCCCAAAGCGGCTCCTTTGATTCTGCTCTTTTCTGGCATTTGGCTCAGAGACTCTTTTCCTGGGAGAGTGTAATAGCGTCTGGTGGGTTTAGTCCTGGGGGAGAGGTCGGGTCTGTGCTGTAATAGCATGACTGAGGCTTCTTCCAGCATGGCAGAATCTAGTGTGTCTGTCTACGGGGACAGAGCCTGGGGGAATCTGGGTGTGAAATGGACTAACACTCATTCAGAAACCTCCCGAACTTCCCTTCTTACCCTTACAGGCTGCAGAATAACGACCCCATTTTGCTCCAGACCGTCCCATCTTCCTAGGGGCCGGTGAAGGGAAATGGCTGTGGTGGATCCAGCTCAGGTAGGAGATTTTGGGGGAGCTGCTGGGGAGGGTTGTTATAGAGGGGGAGGGTCATGAAGTCATAGAGTTCACAGTTCTAAGGAAGGGTAGAAGGGAGTACAGCAAAATAGAGACAATGGATTTCAGGAAGGCGGATTTTGGTAAGCTCAGAGAGCTGATAGGTAAGGTCCCAGGAGAATCAAAACTGGGGAAAAACAACTGAGGAGAGTTGGCAGTTTTTCAAAGGGACACTATTAAGGGCCCAAAAGCAAGCTATTCCGCTGAGTAGGAAAGATAGGAAATGTGGCAAAAGACCCCTTGGCTTAACCACGAGATCTCGCATGATCTAAAAAATAAAAGGAATCATATAAAAAATGGAAACTAGGATAGATTACAAAGGATAAATATAAGCAAACAAGACAGGAATGCAGGGGCAAGATTAGAAAGGCAAAGGCACAAAATGAGCTCAAACTGGCTACGGGAATAAAGGGAAACAAGAAGCCTTTTTATCAATACTGTCGGAGAAAAACAGTTCTCACTCTTTGGTTGGGTACAGCAAAGTCAGATACTTTATTTTCTCTCTCTATCAATTGCATAGAGGGAGAGAGTGCACTAGGACTCAGGGTCTCCCTCTCCTAGGCAGGTCTCTCCCAGGTAAACAATTACAGCAAGCATTTATACCTTTTGTTACAGACAATAATGAGCAACAGCTGCATTTTGTTTATACATAGGTCATCCTGATATCTTATTTTCCTCACTTGTTTAGACTCTAGTCTACATACAATATTATCTACACAAGGTCGCAACAACTTCTCACACAGTTCTTTCCCACTCGCCTCACACAATCCTTGCTTCTACAAATCTCGCGTTATTAGGGTTACAGTTAGCCTAACTCTTGCTAACAAACTGTCATGCATTGCAATCCCCTTTCTGTCCGTTCTTTCTCTGCTTCCACAATACATTAGAAGCAAGAGGAAGACCAAGGACAGGGTAGGCCCACTGCTCAGTGAGGAGGGAGAAACAGTAACAGGAAACTTGGAAATGGCAGAGATGCTTAATGACTTCTTTGTTTTGGTCTTCACCGAGAAGTCTGAAGGAATGACTAACATAGTGAATGCTAATGGGAAGGGGGTAGGTTTAGAAGATTAAATAAAAAAGAACAAGTTAAAAATCACTTAGAAAAGTTAGATGCCTGCAAGTCACCAGGGCCTGATGAAATACATCCTAGAATCCTCAAGGAGCTAATAGAGGAGGTATCTGAGCCGCTACATATTATCTTTGGAAAATCATGGGAGACAGGAGAGATTCCAGAAGACTGCAAAAGGGCAAATATAGTGCCCATCTATAAAAAGGGAGATAAAAACAACCCAGGAAACTACAGACCAGTTAGTTTAACTTCTGTGCCAGGGAAGATAATGGAGCAAGTAATCAAGGAAATCATCTGAAAACACTTGGAAGGTGATAAGGTGATAGGGAATAGCCAGCATGGATTTTTAAAGAACAAATCATGTCAAACCAATCTGATAGCTTTCTTTGCTAGGATAATGAGTCTTGTGGATAAGGGAGAAGCGGTGGATTTGGTATACCTAGACTTCAGTAAGGCATTTGATAGGGTCTTGCATGATATTCTTATCGATAAACTAGGCAAATACAACTTAGATGGGGCTACTATAAGGTGGGTGCATAACTGGCTGGATAACTGTACTAAGAGAGTAGTTATTAATGGTTCCCAATCCTGCTGGAAAGGTATAACAAGTGGGGTTCCGCAGGGGTCTGTTTTGGGACCGGCTCTGTTCAATATCTTCATCAACGACTTAGATATTGGCATAGAAAGTACGCTTATTAAATTTGTAGATGATACCAAACTGGGAGGGATTGCAACTGCTTTGGAGGATAGGGTCATAATTCAAAATGTTCTGGACAAATTGGAGAAATGGTCTGAGGTAAACAAGAACAAGTTTAACAAAGACAAATGCAAAGTGCTCCACTTAGGAAGGAACAATCAGTTTCACACATACAGAATGGGAAGAAACTGTCTAGGAAGGAGTACGGCAGAAAGGGACCTAGGCGTTATAGTGGACCACAAGCTAAATATGAGTCAACAGTGTGATGCTGTTGCAAAAAAAGCAAACATGATTCTGGGATGCATTAACAGGTGTGTTGTGAGCAAGACACGAGAAGTCATTCTTGCGCTCTACTCTGAGCTGGTTAGGCCTCAACTGGAGTATTGTGTCCAGTTCTGGGCACCACATTTCAAGGAAGATGTGGAGAAATTGGAGAGGGTCCAGAGAAGAGCAACAAGAATGATTAAAGGTCTTGAGAACATGACCTATGAAGGTAGGCTGAAAGAATTGGGTTTGTTTAGTTTGGAAAAGAGAAGACTGAGAGGGGACATGATAGTAGTTTTCAGGTATCTAAAAGGGTGTCATAAGGAGGAGGGAGAAAACTTGTTCAGTAAACACTGGAATAAACTGCCTAGGGAGGTTGTGGAATCTCCATCTCTGGAGATATTTAAGAGTAGGCTAGATAAATATCTATCCGGGATGGTCTAGACAGTATTTGGTCCTGCCATGAGGGCAGGGGACTGGACTCAGTGACCTCTTGAGGTCCCTTCCAGTCCTAGAATCTATGAATCTATGAAGGAGGCAACAACCTGTCATGTGTGATCTAAGGAGTAGGAAAAGAATCTGGGAATTACCTTTTGTAAAATCTCATCTTCTTTCGAAAACCTGTGGAAATAGCTGATTCAAGAAGTTGTTGACAGATGGATAGTACGCGTCTATCAGCTCTTGGGTTCACTAGCCGTTGTCAACCAAGCAAGTTGGCAGACTGAAGGCAGGGCAAGAATGCTGAACCATCACAATAAACTTATGCATACACACACAAACACACACATAGACATTCAGACAGAGGCTGGTACCATTAGCAACACTGAGAGACTCGGCCAAAATCTCTAGGAATTTTGATTTCTGGGAGGGGCTGCACAAAGGACTGATACTTTGCATGTACAGAATATATCACATTGTACCTGGGGAGTCACAAAGTAGTTTACAAACTTGAATTCAAGGAGCCTGACAGCAGCCCTGAGCAGGACCAGGTGAAGGTGGGGCTGTACTGAGGGGTCTGCGAGCTGCAACGGGACATGCTGGACTGGGTTTCGCTCTGGTGGAGCTGATGAGAGGGTCTGGGGGCCAGTGCATTGGAGGAGGGGCTATCTATCACCCCAGTGGCTGAAGCCTGGAGCACTGGCCCCCTCACCCCTCTTGTGGCTGAAGTCCAGAGCCCCAACATCCCTCCCTGCCCTCCTGTGGATGAGTCGCAGAGCCCAGATCCTCCCACTCCCCTCCACCTCTCCAATGGCTGAAGCTTGGAGCCCTGATCCCACCCCATGGCAGCCGAAGACCAGGTCTCTTCCCTTCATCTCTCTTGGTGGCTTGAGCCTGGACACAAGCCCAAAGTCCTCCCTCTCCCCCTCTGCCCTGGGTGCTATAGCCCAGATCCTGGAGTCTCTACCCAGTTGTGGGAGACCAGAGCCCCAAACCCAGAGCTCCCCATCCATCGATCAAGCCTGGAACCCTGAGCCCATCCCCACCCCGAGGAGTTGTTTTGGGAGATGGTACACGCCTATGTAGGGCCCTATGAAATCTCTTTTATTATTGGGGATTTTGCAATTTAGTATTTTCTGAGTTTTGTCCTTTCCATTTCTTAAAAATTAATTCCGTCTTTATGGGTTTTGTGTTAATCACAATTGTTTGATACACTGAGCACAATTAAGTGGCTTTACTATAAATGCACAGAAATGTTCAGAAATGGCTTGCAAGGGGAGAAACTGATTTTACTAAAAGAATCCTACAATTTAAACAAAACTTCCTGCAGATGCCCAGTGTACGGTAAAAGTGACATTTTTAACTCACCTTTTAAAGTAGCCGTCAGTAACACGACCAACAGACATTGCTGAACTGTGACACTACAGTCCACAGCAGTGTGTGTGTGCATGGGGGAGGGAGGTTGTGGGGGGAGTGGAGTGTGTGTGTGTGTGTGTGTGTGTGTGTGTGTGTGTGTGTTGGGGGAGAGTATGTATGAGTGTGTTGGGGAGTGGGGGAGGAGTGTGAGTGTGTGGGTGGAAGTTTATGGGGCGCAGTGGAGGTGAGTGTGTGGGTGGGGGGTGGGGGTGGAAGTTTGTGGGGGCGGTGGAGGTGAATGTGTGGGTGGGGGTGGGCGTGCAAGTTTGTGGGGGGCAGTGGAGGTGAGTGTTTGGGTGGGGGTGGAAGTTTGTGGGGGGCAGTGGAGGTGAGTGTGAGTTGGGGGTGTGTGTGGGTGGAAGTTTGTGGGGGCAGTGGAGATGAGTGTGTGGGTGTGTGTGGGTGGAAGTTTGTGGGGGCAGTGGAGATGAGAGTGTGGGTGTGTGTGGGTGGAAGTTTGTGGGGGCAGTGGAGGTGAGTGTGTGGGTGGGGTTGGTTGAAGTTTGTGGGGGCAGTGGAGGTGAGTGTGTGTGTGGGGTGGGTGGAAGTTTGTGGGGGCAGTGGAGGTGAGTGTGTGGGTAGGGGTGGGTGGAAGTTTGTGGGGGCAGTGGAGGTGAGTGTGTGTGTGGGGGTGTGTGTGGGTGGAAGTTTGTGGGGGCAGTGGAGGTGAGTGTGGGGGTGGGTGGAAGTTTGTGGGGGCAGTGGAGGTGAGTGTGGGGGTGGGGGTGGGTGGAAGTTTGTGAGGGCAGTGGAGGTGAGTGTGTGGGTGGGGGTGTGTGTGGGTGGAAGTTTGTGGGGGCAGTGGAGGTGAGTGTGGGGTGGGTGGAAGTTTGTGGGGGCAGTGGAGGTGAGTGTATGGGTGGGGGTGGGTGGAAGTTTGTGGGGGCAGTGGAGGTGAGTGTGTGGGTGGGGGTGTGTGTGGGTGGAAGTTTGTGGGGGCAGTGGAGGTGAGTGTGGGGGTGGGTGGAGGTTTGTGGGGACAGTGGAGGTGAGTGTGTGGGTGGGGTGGGGGTGGGTGGAAGTTTGTGGGGGCAGTGGAGGTGAGTTTGGGGGTGGGTGGAAATTTGTGGGCGCAGTGGAGGTGAGTGTGGCTGTGTGTTGGGGCAGTCAGGAGGCCGGGGGAGCTGGAGCTGCCTGAGCAGGGCTGAGCTGAGGGGAGAGGAGCAGCCCAGGGAGCCGCGCGGGGGGCAGACCAGCAGCAGCCGTGTCGGGGAAGAGTGGGGCTGGGGCTGGAGCCCTCTGGAGCCAGGTGTGGGGAGCAGCTGGGCAGAGTGTGGGGGTCCCTGGGCAGCGGGCCCCACCAGTCAAGAGGCCTTGCAGGCCGCACTGGGAGGGGTATTGTAACCCCCACGGGGGGGGAGGGGCCCTGCCACCTAGACCCTGAGGGCGTGTGTCCACCGCCAGAGTGAGTGTCCGACCTGCGGCGTCCCTGCAGCACAGCCAGGGCCTGGCCAGGGGCCTGGGACGTGTGAGGGACAGACTGTGAACTGCCCTGACATTCCAGCCACAGCTGTTTGGGGTCCCCCGTGCCACAGAGCGGGGTGACAGCTTTTCCTTTCACCTTCCCCAGTTTCTCCTTGTTTTTAATGACTTGCTGTTTAATAACTTGTGTTTGCTTTGAACTATATGCGATGATCAATGGGTCAGGGAAGCGTCCGGAGCAGAGAGAGTACCCCGGAGTGGAGACACCCGAGCCCTGTCCTAAGTACAACAACCAGATTGGGGGTCGAGCCCCAGGAATCCTGGGCCCAGCCTTGTCTGGGTTACAAGGACTCTGCCACACGAGAATAGAAGGGGTGTCCTGGAGTCAGGCAGGCCTCTGGGTGAAGGGAGTGGGAGCGAGGACTCAGATCCTTTCGCCAGCCAATTCCACAGGGGTAGTGTATGAGCCAGGAAAGGTCCCCACGATAGCAGGACCATTCCCCCGCTTACATAGGCCTGGACACAGAATGCCTTTAGCTGTGGATTGCACTGCAGATCTGATTGGCTGTAAATCCTGGATACATACCTCTGGCAACATGAGACCGCATGAACTGGTCCTTTCCTATGGTCTGGCTCTGGTGAGGTAAGACTAAAAGGTCTTTTCACGGTTGGACCAGGACAGACTCTGGGGAGTGCATTATTCTCCTCAGCACTTCCATTCTGTAGTGCCCTGACAGCAAGATCCCAGGTGAATGTGTGGGTTACTCTCCCTGGCAGGGTCAGGTTTTCTGTTCAGTTTTTAATGACTGAAATGCTTTTCTCTTCTTTGTAACCTAGGCACATGGTTGGACTCCAATCGCAGAGCGGAAGCAGAAAATAGTCACCATTCCCCAGAGATGCCCAGCTAAAGTGGGAACTTTTCAGTAAGAGCTCCCTGCTGGTTCACACATGCATGTAGACAGCGTCCATGCGGGTGTCTGTCTGTGAGGTTTCTCTGTTCTGTCAAATGTTTGCCTACTTGTTTTCTGGCTGGTGCCGGCTGAAAGGATTTCGTATCCGAGGAAGGACGTATCCTCCTGGTTAGCAAACAAACAAAGCAGCACAATTCATGTCCAGATTATATTTAGTCGTAAATCGACATTGTGATGGTTCCCCACCAAGGAAAGTTACCCCGTCTTTAGGAAAATGACTGAAGTACGAATGCCAAACACAATTCCAATAGAGGATTCAAAGCAAGGTTTTCTGCATGGGGATTAAAGGTTTTAATTTAAATCAGTCCACCCTGAGGTGAGCAATTAAGAGTTGTTATCTTCACTGAAGGCAGTTGAGGTCTAAGCCCTTGGTTCTGTCTGAATGGAAATTCGTTCCATTTACTAATCCGGTTTCAGGAGCATTATGTGGGTTGCAAGGAGAGGCCAGTGCCATGAGGACAGATGGCTTTGGATGTAAAGGTCGCCGGCAGCACCTGTAACACCTCCCCCACAACGTGCCCTCGCTTGTCCTGGCTCTGGAGCTGCGGCTGGAGCGGGGCTCGGGTCAAACCCTTTGGCGCTGAAGCCCAGTGTTGACATCTCGCTCTCGGGGGTTCTTGCCGGGAGACGGGAAGCAGGCAGATGGCAGCTCTGTGGGACAGAGAGTGTCTGTTTGTTTTCCATGCCTAGAATTCAGCTGGCACCAGATGGATCAGACTGAGCAGGTTCCAAACCCTCTTGGAGGCTCTTACCTTCTAAAGTGTCAGGCCAGCAGCAGGACATTAGCACTTCAGGGTTTGGGTGGGTGTGGCAGTGACATCACAAAGGCCTTTTGCAGGACCTCAGCCTATTGGTCAAAGGTGTTAGGGAGGTGGTGACCTCACAGAGAGATGCTGACATCAGCCAGGCAGGACAGGGGCGCAGGGCCAGGGACCTCAGAGACCCCTGTGGCTTTGCATCAGCAAGTCTCCTTCTCGAGGTCTCTCTTTGAGGACTGAGAGAGTATTAGGGTTCACGTATGTGAGTGCGACCAGGAGCCTCTTTCGAGTTTTCTCCTTTCCTTTGACTGATTTTACTAGAAAACAGACGTCCCTGTTTAGAAGTGTCAAGGCTGTATCCCCACTTTGAACTTTAGGGTACAAATGTAGGGGCCTGCATGAAAACTTCTAAGCTTAACTACCAGCTTAGCTCTGGTCCCGCTGCCACCATTCCCAATGGATTCCCTCCCTGGGAAGGTTTGAGAAATCTTTCACCAATTCCCTGGTGAATACAGATCCAAACCCCTTGGATCTTAAAACAAGGAGAAATTAACCATTCCCCTCCTTCCTCCCACCAACTCCTGGTGAATACAGATCCAACCCCCTTGAATCTAAAAAAAGGAAAAATCAATCAGGTTCTTAAAAAGAAGGCTTTTAATTAAAGAAAAAGGTAAAAATCATCTCTGTAAAATCAGTATGGAAATTAACCTTACAGGGTAATCAAACTTAAAGAGCTCAGAGGACTCCCCTCCAGTCTTAGGTTCAAAGTACAGCAAACAAAGATAAACACTCTAGTAAAAGGTACATTTACAAGTTGAGAAAACAAAGGAAAACTAAGACGCCTTGCCTGGCTATTTACTTACAAGTTTGAAATAGGAGAGACTTGTTTAGAAAGATGTGGAGAACCTGGATTGATGTCTGGTCCCTCTCAGTCCCGAGAGCGAACGCACTCCCAAACAAAGAACACAAACAAAAAGCTTTCAAATCTTGGTGTGGGGGAAGGCATCTTCTCCCCTTATTGGTCCTTTAGGTCAGATGCCAGCCAGGTTACCTGAGCTTCTTAACCCTTTACAGGGAAAAGGATTTTGGAGTCTCTGGCCAGGAGGAATTTTATAGCACCGTACACAGGACAGCTGTTACCCTTCCCTTTATAGTTACGACAAGAAGGTAAGAGCCTCCAAGAGATTTTGGAACCTGCTCAGTCTGATCCATCTGGTGCCAGCTGAATTCTAGGTATGGAAAACACTAGTTCAAGGTGGCAGAATTTTATTCCCTCCCTGGGGTTTTGTCCCGTAGAATCGCTGGAGACATTAGGGTTTGTCTTTTTCGTTTTACCTTTTCCTCCATCCCTCCTTCCTTTCCCTTCATCTCTTACTTGTTTGTCCTTTCTCTTGTTCCCCTCCCACCACCAGGAGTGGTCTGCAAGTGCCGGATGATGCGGAGCTGGTGCATCACTTTGGCCGTGACGTCCTCCTGCTGCAAGAGAACAAGAACCTGTCAGAGACTCAAACGCCCCGAGGAATCACGGGGAATGAAGGGCACCCTCTGCAGACTGTATCACCCCCCACCCTCCAGACTGCAGTCCCTCATGCTCCCTATGCCTGCCCCACAACACCCCTAAGGGGAGCTCCTAACCCCCACTCCTCACAGCCTGCACCCTAGATACCCACAGTGCATGTGATAGGGTGAGTGTTGCCACATCCCCATGCCAGTCCTGCTTCCTCACCTCCTGCTCCACTGCTGCAAGCCTTGTCCCTCACCCCCTATGCCATTCCCAGGAGATGGAGAACCTGGACTCCTGGATTCTCTCCCTGGCTCTGGGAGGGGTGTGGGATCTAGTTGTTAGAGGGTGGGGCTGGGAGCCAGGACTCCTGGGTTCTATCCTTGGCTCTGGGAAGGGAGTGGGGTCTAATGGGTCAGAGCAGGGAGATGTGGGCCTCAGGACTCCTGGGTTCTATTCAGGAAAGGAGCAGGATCTAATGATGAAATCATGGAGACCTTCCCTGCTGCCATCCTGCCATCTCATGCCCATGTTAGAGAATAGCTGCCCCTTTGCCAGTCCTAACCCCTGCTGCCATCTAAGGCCCCAGTATCACCGACTGACAGGGTGAGTTACTCCTAACTTTGGACTGCCTGTCTAACAGGTGACCTCTTTATACTGTATTTGCAAGGGTGGGCCCCATGGCGCCACTCCCCCAAAACTGGGCCCCCTCACTTCAGCATCTCCGTTTCTCACCCAGGTCCCCCAGAGTGCCCACATGACTTCAGACCCCTGGGAGAGACGATACACCCAGCAGGTTGTCACATCCTGGGGTGCAAACCAGACTAGTGAGGGGTTGTGTCACCCTCTGCCATGCAACCTTGGCTACCTCAGTTTCCCCCTCTACACAACAGGTCATGTTTCCCATGGTTTCCCTGCTGTCATAAGCTTGGAGTCTTTACACGTATCAGCCGTGGGATAGTGTTACCATGAGGCCTTGTGACATGAGACGTATCTTCATTCACCTTTTCTATCACTGCAAAAGGGCCCACCCAAGAATGTAACATTTTATATTTTTTCTAATGGCTTATCACCAACGCCAAGTCCCCATTTCAAAAGAGCATTCACACGTGTGTTGGTCCTAGCAGGCCTTTTGTTTAGACTGACTGTGCCTGAGGTTAGTCTGAGCCACATCCGTCATGGCTCACCCGCTGCCTCCGTGTCCCCTTCCCAGGAGTCTCTGATGAGAACTAGGTGTCCCCTCACTTTCCTTGCATAGGGAAGATCAAATGGGGAGAACCCCATCAATTCTTGGGGCACCTCCCTATAAGTAAACAGGGGAGTATTTCATCTCAGTCTTGATCTCTCTTATTTGTGTACCTTCCCAGCACAGATTTTAGAGTCCCATTGACCCTCTCCACCAGACCATTTGCTCTGGGTGATGGGGGCGACTTTTAATTGTTTCACCCCACAGAACTCACTGAATAGCTGAGACATGACATGTAACCCACAGTCAGATCAAATCTCTTGAGGGGAGACTCACTCCGCTAAAACTAGAGAAAAGAGCTTTGGCCACAGAATCAATCACTGTCTTAGTTCAAGCGACTGCCTCAGGCTATCTAGTGGCAAAATCCACCCCCACCTGGATGTATTTCTTCCCCCTTTGGGCAGGACGTGGCACAGGGCCTACAATGTCCATGTAAAATGCCTCTTGTATCACAGGCAAGGGGCACAGGGGAACTTCCTGGGGTCCTGCAGCGCTTTTCCTTCGTTGACGTAAGTCATAAGACCCACACTAATTCCTGACCTCTTTCTGTCTCGCTGGCCAGTAGAAATGTCCCTTTAACCTCTCATGGGTTCTCTGGGCCCCTAAGTGACCAGCAATGGGACAATCATGTGCTAGCACCATTAATTTCCCACAGTGCGGGGTGGGTCCAACCAACTACTTATAGGTTTTTTTTCCTTAGGAGCCTCTCTAGTCAGTCTCCCTTCTGCTTCCAAAAACATCTCCCCATTTTCTCTTCTTGGGGCCCCCTCTGGGACTTATGCTCTCTACTGTGGGGTCTATCCTTTGTTCATCTGCAAAACACTGGCAGCTGATATCTGGGACAGCGCCTTCAGTCACAGGGGTCACCTCCGCCCCGGGCCCCAAGGGTCACAGCTTTTCTCTGCCATGCGGGGGCTAGCTTCAGCCCAACAACCATCCCAACAGGGATCCCATGCAGCACACCAACTGTCCAGGCACCTCTAAACCTTCCCATTCCACATGCACCTTGGCTAAAGGGATGGGGATTTTATGGCATCCTGCTACCAGAAGCCCCATCGTTTGGTCAGGTAACCTGTCGGTCTTTTGGACCTCGCTTCCTTGACCAGGGAGATCTGGGCTCCGGTATCTCTCCGCCCCATGCCCTCCTTATTATTTACTCCAGCAACCTTAATAAATTCCATATCCACCCCACAGGGTAAGTCCTCATAAAACTCACCAGGGGAACTGCAGGGACCTCTGGGCTCCTGTCTCAGGGACAACCTCACTAACATGGGGCTTAGTTTCTTTTAGCTCACGGCACTGATTTCTCGGGTGCTCAGCAGAGTTCAAGTGAAAACTACTTTTTGGACTGTCCTCCTTCCCTGAGGACTGTCCCCCCTTTCCATTGGGTTTGTGCCCCTCCTTCTGTGGCTTGTGCTCATTGGACGTCTGGGGTTGCACAAAGGCATCCCCCAGAGTGGCCATTTTTTGCGCAGATTGTAAAGATTTATCCTATTCTCTATTCCTAATCTCATCAGTGCATATTGTGACAGAGTCACAGGTCCGACGCTCTGGCACTGCTCTGTAAGAAGCCAGGCAGGACTCTGGGTAGCGTGACTCCCCTCAGGCCTCGCTGTCCAGGGCAAAAGCCTCCTCAGCTACGGCCTTCCTGGTCTGACCTCAGAAAATTCAGCACCCCTGTTCTCACCATGCACTTCCCCTTAACGGGGCTCCTGGGGAAGCCAGAGGGCCCAGCACCCCACCTCCACAGTCAACAGTGACTCTCAGCCAGCATTGTAAAACACAAGGGTTTATTAGTCAACAGGAACACAGCATAGAACAGAGCTTGTTAGCACAGAAGTCAGGGACTTTTAGCAAAGTCCGTCTTGAGGGGACCCTGGGCCAGACACCCTGGACTCCCCCTTTTCCAGTCCCCCACAGCAGACTTCCCTGGATCCTGCTGCCTGGCCTCCCACATGACCACTGCTTCTTCTCCATTCTTTGTCTCGCTTCCTGGGAAAAGTGTCACCTGGTTGCATCCCCCTCCTGGGTCTCAGGTTACAAAGGTCATCAGCCATCGCTTACTGGGAGGCAGCTGGGCAGCCTCACCTGCGCCGAGGGCCTCAGCGAAAGTCACACACCCAATTCCCACCATGTAGGCATTGGTGCAGTACATAGGGAAACTGAGGTACACACAGAATTAGTATAGGATGGTAAGACTCACATGCAACATTACAAGGTGAAAGTCCGCTCTTCGTCTCACATATACTTAGGAAATATTCTTGAGCCAAGACATCAAACAATTGGTTATAATCCTCAGCCCCCTTCCCCTTTATCTGTTTTCTCATTAGATCACACATCTTCCGGGCACATTTGCTATGACTCACTCCAGCACTTTTCTTGAGATTTCTAAATCTCAACCTGTGCACTTCAGGAGTAATTTGAAACCTTTGTAAAACAGCGTTCTTAAATTCAGAATATTTCAGAGCGTCCTGACTTGGCATTTCAGTAAATACATTTCAAGCTTTACCAGACAGTTTTGCAATCAGTTTGGGGACTTTCTCATCCTCAGGAATGTTATGAACCTCACATAGCCTTTCAAAAGTGGTGAGGGATTCCTCAGGGCAGTCTGGCTCTTTGTCTGCAGGACAAAGCTGAGGGTTCCTTGAGTGGAGGGAGATGTTGGTGACTCTCTGGAATCTTTTCATGTTTTTCTATCAGCTCCAGGTTGTATTTCCTCTCTTTCTCTTCAGCCCCTCTGTCTTTGAGCCCCATGTCTCTTATGGGCTTCAGCTTCTTGTTGTCTCAGCTCCATGGCTTGCCTGTGGGCGTTTCCTCTGCTTCCAGTGCAGCAAATGCTTCTCTCGGTCTCTGGAGTTCCTGTTGTTTCTCCCTTTCTTCTGCCTCCAATCTGGCTATTTGTAGCTTTGCAACTGTTTCGCTGTTGTTCATGTTGTGCTTTACTTTTTCTAGTTCCCATACCTGAAATAAGCAAACAGAAAACAACAAACTGTAACCTCCCTTTGACCGTTCCCAGCCTCCACAACTGAGACTCACTTAAAATAGCTATGCCAGTGCTTAAAGTGTGACCCTCATCTGAAACAACAAGCTGTGCATACACCCTGCTGTTGTATCAACCAGGCAAGGTTCTAACAAACTTCAACAGGATTTTATTTTTACAGTGGAAAACTCTTTACCAAGCTGCTGCTGCACACTCTGTAACTCTCACTCTGCCTCAACTCCTCCCCCCTCCTTCCTGTTTCCTGTCCTTTCAGACTCCCAACAGCCAGTGCTCCCAGTTCTAATAATCACAAGCAACATCTAAAGACAATGTTCCCTCCTGTCTTAAGAAACTTTACCAATTAAAATAAACATTGTTGTTCTAACTACAGGAACAAATATGGAACAAGACACTATACTGTTGGCAGGAATATTACACTGGAAACACTGTAGATACTACATAACATAGTCTCTAGTCCAGACAGGTGGTCGTCTGGGTCTGACAGGCCGTCTCTCAAGCCCCGGTTCCAGTGCAATGTCTCGTTGTGTTGGTTCTACTGTGAAGTCATCCAATGCAGACTTGGTGTTGGCATAATCTCCTCTTGGTGCATAGGCAGGTGCAAGATAAGAAGCATTCCATACTTGCCCATCAGAAAGTTGATAGGCGTAAGGTCCCTTCTTTTCTATGATTTTAAGAGGAGCTGTGAATTTATGTCCCCTTTGTGTAGGATTCCAGGTTTTCGTATTCTAAGGAAGGAACCACACTCAGACTTTGGTTCCTTAGCACCCCGCCGCTTGTCTGTGAAAGCCTTAGACTTTGCTTGGTTCTGTTCAACTGTTTTTCTCACATCATCCTCATTTGGGGCATCAGGTCATGCCTTTAACAATCCAGCAATGTTCAATTTAATATTCATCTGTTTCCCATGCAGTAACTCTGAGGGTGATCTTTGCATTGTGGCATGTCGCGTAGCCCGGTATGCTTGCAAGAAATCAGTAGTGAAGGGTATCCACAATCGCCCTTCCAGTTTAGCTGTTTGCAAACTCTCTTTCAAACTTCTGTTAAACCATTTGATTTCCCCATTGGCTTGAGTGTAATATAGGTATGACCTTCTGTGTAAAATGTTCCTCTCTGCTAGAAAAGTTTCAAACTCCAGGGAAGTAAATTGACTACCATTATCTGAAACCAGTTCTTTGGGGTTACCTTCCCTGCTAAAAACTGAAGAGAGGAACTTAATTACTGTAGCAGAAGAGATTTGCGATGTAAATGCTACCTCAGGCCACTTACTGAAATAGTCTATTAAACTGATGGCATAATGACAATCAATTGGAGCAGTATCAAAGGGTCCTACAATGTCAATCGCCACTTTTTCCCATGCAGATTCAGGAAGAGGAACGGGCTGTAATGGAGGGGTACATGGCACTGCTGTCCTATCATGCATTTGACAAGTGACACAGGATTTTATGAGTGCTTCACTTTGAGACTCCATCCCTGGCCACCAATACAGATCCCGTAGTTGTTGTTTGGTTCTGACAATTCCTTGATGAGTATCATGTGCCAGGTGTATGAGTTTTGACTGTAATTCTTCTGGCACAAGTAGCCAGTGTGTACCTCGTAGCACACAGCCATTGAGCAAAGAAAGTTCATCCCGAACTCTAAAATAAGGCAGCAAAACTGGGTCAAGGTTTTTAGGGTTACTGGGACATCTCTTTGTCAGAAATTCCCGTAGTTTTTGTTGAATTGGACACACTGAACAAGCAGCTTGGAATTGTTCTCTTGTAAGTGCAGTAAGAGTGTTTGTAATAAGCACAAGTACTACATCCTCATCCTCCGGTGGACCATCTGGTGGAGGCAAAGGCAGGCGAGAAAGGCAATCAGCTACCACATTTTTGTTTCCAGGCTTATATTCCAGTTCATAATTGAAAGACAGTAGTCCTGCAGACCATCTAGCAATACGATATCCTGCTCTTCCCAGTCCTTTCGTGGTGAGCAACGTTGTCAAAGGGCTGTGGTCTGTGCACAACTTGAATGTGCGGTCCCACAAGTAAGTTCTCCATTTTTCAGTAGCCCAGACACAAGCAAGTGCTTCTTTTTCGACTGTAGAATATTTTCTCTCAGCATTACTTAGTGTCCTTGAAGCAAATGCAACAGTCTTCTCTGTTGTCCTCATGAAGTTGTGTGAGGACAGCCCCAAGTCCATAATCAGAA